>NW_016108554.1:0-1450 GCF_001604975.1 Cebus imitator
TGCCCCAAAAAAACCCTGGCTGAATTATAAGAGAAAGTACAGGGACTATTAAATGTGTCTCTTTCTGTGTCACTCAGTGGACTGGAACAGATCCAAAGCACCAGCAAAAAATAATCATATTTCGACTTGAAACCTTATTTCTAATGGAAGAAATAAGGAAGAATATGATGCTGCTCTTCATAAATATTCTCCTTTTCTCAAATACTTCTTTATTTTCTCTTTTCTTTTCTGTGAAAGACTGCAACAAAGAATAAGAGAGTCATTTTATTGCCCCCTAAAAGACACCCCTGAGATGGAGACAGAGAAAGTTGCTCGAACAGAAGCCTCCACTAATTGTCCATCCTGCAGGAACACCAAAAAAGCACCTTCATAAGAACCAAATATCAGCTTAGATGCCAGACCAACCACAGTGGAGTAGCTTACAATATGGGCTTTTAGATTCCCTGATTCTAAGACTTGGCTCTTGGATGGCATTTCTAGACCCCCACCCCGGGCCAGAGGGGAATCCACTGCACTGAAGGGAGTGTCTCAGACCTTGCAGCATTCACTACAAACTGAGTGAAGAGCCCTCAGGCCTCGAGTGAATATTGGCAGTAGCCAGGACGTACTCACCATGGGGATGCAGTGGTGGTGGCCATGAGGAGTAACTTCTCTGACTGTGGAAAGGGAAGAGAAAAGTTGAAAGGACTTTCTTTAGTGGCTTAGATGCAAGTTTAGCTACAGAAGAATAGAACACCAGGTAGACTCAAGGTTTCCAACACTAGGCCCTGGTTCCCAGATGGCATCTCTGGACCCACTCAGTAATAAAGGAAACATGCAACCCTAAAGGAAAGGACTCAGCTTTGCTGTATTTTTCCTTTTTTAAAATTTAATTTAACCTAATTTTTGGTTCTGGGATACTTGTGCAGACATGCAGATTTTTTACATAGATAAACGTGCCATGGTGGTTTGCGGTACCTATCAACCCATCACCTAGGTATTAAGCCCTACATTCATTAGCTATGTATCCTGATTTTCTCCTTCCCCTAGCCCCTCCCCTGAAAGGCCCCAGTGTGTGTTTTTCTTTTCCCTGTTTCTGTGTGTTCTCATTGTTCAGCTCCCACTTATAAGTTAGTACGTGCCGTGTTTGGTTTTCTGTTCCTGTGTTAGTTTGCTGAGGACAATAGTGTACAGCTCCATCCATGTTCCTGCAAAGGACATAATCTTGTTCCTTTTATGGCTGGACAGTATTCCACAATGTATATGTACCACATTTTATTTATCCATTTTACTATTAATGGGCATGAACATGATTTCATGTCTTTGCTATTGCAAATAGTGCTGCAATGAACATATGCATGTATGTATTTTTATAACAGAATGATTTATATTTCTTTTGGCACATATCCAGTAATGAAATTGCTGGATCTAATGATATTTCTGATTCTAGGTCTTTGAGGAATCACCACAC
>NW_016108554.1:3315-4852 GCF_001604975.1 Cebus imitator
AAAAATGTAGTAGACATACTGAAGAATGAATTGGAGTCACATAACAGCAGAAATGCCTAAGCAGAAGAAAGAATCAGTGATCTGGATGACAGGATATATGAAAATCCACAGTCAGAGAAGACAAAAAATAAAAATAAAAAAGAACAATGTATGCCTACAAGACCCATAAAATATCCTCAAAAGGGCAAATTTAAGAGTTATTGGTCTTAAAGAGTCGGTAGAGAAATAGGGGTAGAAAGTTTACTCCAAAGGATAATAACAGAAATTCACAAACCTCAGGAAAGATATCAGTGTTCAGGTACAAGAAATTATAGAACAGCAAGCAGATTAAATCCAAATAAGACTACCTCAAGACATTTAATTATCAAACTATGAAAGGTCAAGGATAATGAATGGATCATAGAAGCAACAAGAAAAAAGAAACAAATAACATAAAATGGAGCTCAGTACTTCTGGCAGCAGACTTTTTAGTGGAAACCTTACAGGCCAGGAGAAAGTGTTATAGCATATGTAGAGCATTGAAGGAAAAAAAATGAACTTTTATCCTAGAATAAAAGTAAATATAATCTTCAAAAATGAAGGTGAAATAAAGACTTTCCCAAACAAAAGCTAAGAGATATCATCAACACGAGACTTTTTCAACAGGAAACACTAAAGGAAGTTCATCAGTCTGAAAAAAAGAACATTATTGATCAAGAGGAGACCATCTAAAGGTGTAAAACTAATAATAGTAACACAGAGAAAATATATAATATTATGACACTGTATTTGTGATGTGTAAACTATATCTTAAGTAGAAAGACTAAAATCTGAACCAATTAAAAAATAATAATTACAACAACTTTTCAAGACATGAATAGTACAACCAAATAGAAATAGAAACAACAAAAAGTTAAAAAGTGGGAAAATGGAGTTAAAAAGTGTAGAGTTTTCATTAGTTTTCTCTTTGTTTATTAGTTTTTTTTAATTCAATGTTGTCATACTTTTAAAATAATAGGCTATATTATATTGTTTGCAAACATCATGGTAACCCCCAAATCAAAAAATTTACAATTTATATACACACACATAAACAAGAAATTAAAATATACCACCAGAGAAACTCACCATCACTAAAAGGAAGACCAAAAGGAGGGAAACAAGTAAGAGTTGACCAAAAAACAATCAGAAAAGAAAAAAAATCAAGTGGCAGGAGGAAGTACTTACTTATCAATAATAACACTGAGTGTAAATGGATTAAATTCTACAATAAAAAGACATAGAGTGGCTTAACAGATTTTTAAAAATGACTCAACAATCTGTTGCCTACAAGAAGCACACTCAACTATAAAGACAAATGTAGATTGAAAATAAAGGAATATAAACATATATTTCATGAATACAGAAACCAAAAATGCAGGGTTATTTATATTTATATCAAGAACAAAATATATTTTAAGATAAGAAATATAAAAAGACACAAATATGGTCATTAATAATAATAAATGAATGAAATCAGGAAGAGGGTATATCAATACTAAATATCTATATATGTATA
>NW_016108554.1:6974-15149 GCF_001604975.1 Cebus imitator
AAAACGTCAGTGAAAGAAATTGAAGAGGCTACAACAAATGAGAAGATATTTAACGTCTCTGGATTGAAATGGTGAATATTGTTGAAATAATCATACTATCCAAAATAATCTACACATTCAATACAATGCCTATTATTAATAAAATAATGACATTCCTCACAGAAATAGAGAAACCATTTCTAAAATTCATATAAAATCACAAAAGATCCAGAATATTCAAACCTATTCTGAACGAAAAAGAACAAAACCTTTGGGAATCACATGACCTGACATCAAATTATACTACAGAGCTATAGTAAAAACAGACACATAGATCAAGGGAACAAAAGGGAAAATGCATAAATAAATTCATACGTCTACAATGAATTAATGTTTAACAAAGCTGCCAATCACATACATTGGGAAAAAGACAGTCTCCTCAACAAATAATTCTAGGAAAACTGATTATCCATATGCAGAAGATTGAAACTATACCCCTATCTCCTACCATATATAAAATTAAATCAAAATAGATTAAAGACTTAATCTAAGACATAAAACTATGAAACTAATAAAACAAAACATTGGGGAAGCTCTCCAAGACATTGGACTGGGCAAAGATTTCTTGAGTAATGCCCCAGAAGCACAGGCATCCAAAGTAAAAAATGACAAATGGTGTCTTATCAAGTTATAAAGCTTCTACACAGAAAGGGAAACAGTCATCAAAGTAAAGAGATAACCCACAGAATGGGAGAAATTATTTGAAAGCTATCCAACTGACAAGAAATTAATAACTGAATGTATAAGGAGCTCAAACGGCTCTATAGGAAAAAACAATCTAATAATCCAAGTAAAAATGGGCAAAAGATTTGAATAGACATTTCTCAAAAGGAGACATAGAAATGGCAAACAGATATAGAATAAGATGTTTAACATCATTGATCATCAGAGAAATGCAAATCAAAACTACAATGAAAAATTATCTCACTTCGGTTAAAATTGTCTTTATTTAAAAGATGGGCAATAGCAAATGCTGGTGAGGATGTGGAGAGAAGGAAACACTTGTGTAATGTTGGCGAGAAGGTAAATTAGTACAACCACTATGAAGAACAGCTTGGAGGTTCCTCAAAAACACTAAAAATAGAGCTACCATATAACCCAGCAATCACTGCTGAATATATACTCCAAAAAATAAAATTAGAATATCAAAGAGAAATCTGCACTCCCATGTTTGTTGCAGCAGTGTTCACAATAGCCAAGATTTGGAAGCAACATATGTGCTGATCAACAGGTAGATGGATAAAGAAAATGTGGTACATATACACAATGGAGTACTATTCAGGCACAAGAAAGAATAAATTCCTCTAATTTGCAACAACATGATGGAACCATACAGTGAAATAATACAGGCACAGAAAGAAAAATTTTGTATGTTGTTTTCACTGAACTATGGGAGCTAAAATTAAAACAATCGAACTCATGCACACATAGAGTGAAAAGATGGTTACCAGAGGCTGGGAAAGGTAGTGGGGTGGAGAGGAAAGTGGGGCTGGTTAATGCGTAGAAAAGTAGAGTCACATAGACTCAATAAGATCTAGTATTTGATAGCATAACAGGGTGAATATTGTAAAAAATTAATAGTTTATTATTAAATACAGTCAACAGTCAATAATGTATTGTACACCAAAAAATAATTAAAAGTTTGTAACTGGGTTGTTTGTAAATCAAAGAAGGAATAATAANTCTTCTTTTAGTAGAAAAGCTTTCCCAATTGATGGTCGGGTACTACAAAAGACTTAAGTAATTATTGGAATTTCCTTCAAGGAGTTAGATTCCTTGAGGGAGCATTGTTAAGAGGAAACATAACATCTAACCTCTGACACTTGTCATTGTTAAATATCCCATGATATTGTTGATGCAAGCAAAGTTGTTAAACTGTTTTCCTAATTTTTAGTTTCTATTATAATGGTCTGCCCACCCAGAATTCTCTTGTACTTTCAATGGAATTGTTTTCAGATGTTTTGTGCACTCCTATAAAGTTCCAGTGCTTTGCATTGTGTTATATGCTGTTAATTCACATAGTTTTAATCGAATAGAGAAAGTTTGTTTTACAGCACTGTTCAACATTATGCCTTCAAGACATTCAATTAAGTTCTCAGAAAACTTAAAAGATATTAGTATCATCTTGTGGCCAACATAGTCTAAATTTATTATCAAAAAACTTTCTAAATGTTATTATTTAAGAAAATTTACATTGAAAATATTGTTTACAAAAGAAAGTACCCATCACTTATTTATATTTTTTTGACATAGAGGAGGGATCACATTTTACCTTTTGTTAGACATCTTTAAGAGGCCCAAGTATCTATACCATGACCTCTTTAGGAAAACTAGACTAATTTTATTTATGAAATTTTACTGTATAACAACTCATGAAAAATTCATTGCTTTAAAACAACAACCATAATTTAGTTTATGCCATGACTTGGAAATTGGGGAGAGGTTCAGCTGGGCATTTGGCCAAATCAGGCCAGGACTGGCTGATCTCAGCTTGGTCACTCGTGAAGCTTCATTAAGCTCCTGTGCCAGTTGTAGGTTGGATTCTGATCCTCCAGCAGGCTCGGCTGTTGTTCATGTGGCTGTCTCAGAAGCCCATGTGAAACAGCAGGAGCACACAAAGTACAGGTTTAGATACAACAGCAATTCCACCACATTGCTATTGGCCTAAACTGAACACAAGGCCAATTCCGATCCCGGGGAAGGGAAAATTGGCTCCAGGGTTGAATTACAATAATTATTTTCAGTACACTACAATCACCATCCTCTATTTCTGGTCTTTCATGTATGTGATAAAGGTTTAGATCAGAGAAAAAGCTTTAGGAGAAGGTATTGAAGAATTTCAGTACTTTATTATTTTTGAAGAGATTTATAAAAACAGTGAAAATGTTAGTGAGAGTTTATTAAAAACATAGATGGCCAGGAGAGGTGACTCACACCTGTAATCCCAGCACTTTGGGAGGCCCAGGAGGGTGAATCACCTGAGGTCAGGAGTTCAAGATCAGTCTGGCCAACATGATGAAACACTGCCTCAAATAAAAATACAAAAATTAGCCAGTTATTGTGGTGCATGCCTGTAATCCCAGCTACTTGGGAGGCTGAGGCAGGACAATTGCTTAAATCCAGGAGGCAGGGGTTGCAGGGAGCCGAGATCACGCCACTGCACTCCAGCCTGAGCAACAGAGTAAGACTCTGCCTCAGAAAAAAAACAAAAAAACAGCAAACAAAATAACAAAAACCAAACATAGAGTATTAAGGGGATCTAGTTTCCATATTTTTTTTCAAAAGTATTTTACCTTATGAGAGCCATTCCCAGGGTTACAGGGACCTCCGGGGCTCACAAAGGACAAAGCACAGATTGTGTATCATCACAGCCCAGCGTATTTTGTCAGCATTTCCGGGATGACAAAATATGAACTGAACCCAAAACTGGGAGCAGACCATTGTTCCCAGATACCATATAAAGAGCTTTCTGTGGGGAGTAGAGAAGGGTTACTGTTGACCGCTAGCTGCACATGCCTATGGATTATTCAACGGAACTGGCTTGTGCCCATACCAAGCAAATCACTAAGCCATATTTCAGCTGTTTTGTGTACTAGGTATAATCATAATCTCCCTTGAAACCATAATCTCATAGGGCCATGTTCCCATCTCTGAGAAGGGTTACAATATTTTAGAGGATGACAATCCAGGCCCCTGAATTTCTGTCTTACTACATAGTGATACAGTATGCCCATATTACATGATTATTTAACATTTAAATTGTATTTACATTTTCCTATGTGTTTTTAAAACTCAGCTAGTTATATGAGCTCTTTGTTTATTTCCTTCTCAGTGTTTAACAGAGTCATTTGTTAAATGTGCGAACTCCAATAAAGTTAAAGAATATGAAAAAAGATATACTAAGAAGCAGGCATGGCTAGCTAGGCAGAATGTAGTATCTGCTTCTATTCCTTTGGAAGCCATCAATGTCAAAAGGAGGAGGGAACACAGAGGAGATAACAAGGTCATTTGATTTGTCATTTGGAGAAAATTGACTTTATTAGGTTGCTTAATGTAATAAAACATAACACAATTCTTTTCCTTCATTCAAGGACTTCAACAGACTTTTCAAGCGTATAAGTGCCTATAAGAGTTTGGCAAACTGTAGAAGAAGCTCCATTTTGGAGTTGATAAACTCTATTTTGGAGTTGATTTCTGATGAAATCTCTTGGAAAAGAAGTATAAAGAGTAAAATTTACAAAGCAATGAAATACAGCAATCGAATTAAAATTAACATCACTTTCCTTCATCAAGTAGGAAAATGAAACAGTCTAACAGCTTAACAGCATGAGACACCATCAAAAGCTAGATTTAAGTGAGGAAAGCACTGCTTACTCTGTGTAAGCAAGGGTACTGACACAGTGATAATAAGAGTATTTTGTATTTAAACAATGTCTTACTTTGCAAAACATTTTAAAAATTATAATTATCATTCCTAGAATGGTTTCTAAATGAAGAAAGGTATAAGGAAATTATCCTGGTCTTAAAATTATACCTAGACTAGGTTAATAGATCCAATGTGTATAAATTTTAATTCTTTGGGGTTTGAAGTTAGTGCCAATTACCTATTAAATATTGGGAGAAATTTAAAAGTATCTGTAAATTCCTTGAGAACATATGTTTTAACCTACTTTGGAAATAGATGAATGCATGACTTTTAACATGAATTTATGTTGTAAAATTCCAAAAGACTTACAAGAACTACTAAGATGTTATATTGGGGGAGCTTTCCTGAATCAATAATGAAAAATATTCTTTGATGACTTACAGCAAAGGAAACTCTCATACTTTTTGTTTCTATTTCTAAGGAATATAATTTGATGGCACGATGAAAAAATTCTTTCTTGTTCTGTCACTAATAATTATGCACTGAAAAACTGGTCTTAAACGTTCTCTGCAAAACATCATTCTACAACTTATTTCATTTTTCAAGGCTTGAACTTCCAATAAAAAACTTATTTTTTTGGTTTTCCTAGGTAAATCACTTACTTTTTCCCTCAGTTTTCTTATTTTTAAAGTTCTGATGTCTGTTCTACTTCCTTTCACAGTTCTAAGACTAATAACTAGAAATATTCTTAGACATTTTGATATTGTACAAGTATGAATCAATTTCAGTTACTTAATATTCTTTCAATTATGAAATTGCACTAAAGTTCCCTCACAACTCTCTTGGTGCATTGATTTTTCAAAGTATTTATTCATTCTGCAAGCATGAAGCAAGAAATTCTCAGCTCTGTAGATTTTTATCCTGAAAGTCACCTTTGCAATATTCCCATAAAAGTAATGTAATAAAAGTGTTTTTATATGTATTAATAGAATAGAATAAATTAATAGAATAAATAAATATTTATTAATAGAATAAATAAATATTTCCATTGATATAGTGAAAAACATAAAATCAAGTTTTTTTTATACAGGGACCATATAAATATAAAGCAGGTCAAAATTAATAAGCAGTGAAAAGAAAATGAATCACTGTACTAGGAGTCAGGACACCCACAGTTTCCACTCAGTGTAATGACCTTCAGCAACACACATCACTTCTCTGAGGTTATTTCCTCTTTTCTAATATAGAAAGGTTACCCTTGATAATTTTAAGGTCTCCTCTAACACTACATTCTATGAAGCTTTACATCGTTTTCTCACAATGCTTCATATTTTGTTGACATATCAGCAGGGAACTTCACACTTCATTGGAAATCCATTAAAACAATTACCATGTCATTAGTGAAGACTTTTAATTATGAGCTTAGTAACCTAAAGAATTCAGTGTGATAGGCAATATTGGCTCTGTGAGCATGTGCTACATTGGAATGCATTGAGTGGAGAGATGTCTTCTCTTTGGAGAATTTGAAGCTGTCATTCACAAAGCAGTCAGCATTGTTGATTAGGCATGACAGCAGAAAAGTCAGGAAACAGGGTAAAGAATGATAACCTGTCAGATAGTTTTATGATGAAAAATCCCAGAAATATGAATGAAAACCTTTCATTTGATATGATTCAATGAGAGAATAGGTGGTAACCACAAAAGGAGGGACATTCCAAAGATAATGAGGAGGAGGAAAGACCTATAGATATGAATGCATAGCTAAAGAAGACCAGAGTTGTGAGTATAATTCTGCTGAAACGGCAGATGTGACAAGAGCTCTGTTCATAACTTTCTGTATACCTGCCATGCTTTCATATTTTATATGCTTTCATTATAGCAGATGTGGCCCTATAAACAGCCATTACTCAAGGAGTCCTCCTCCTCTTCCTCCACCTCCTCTTCCCCATCCTTTTCGACTATTTCTCCATTTCTTCTTTTTTTCTTATAAAGTGGTATATCCTATAATGTTCTAACTAAAAATTAAATATATATTCTGGAAAAATGACTGTATATATCATATAAATAGTTCATGGCTACACTGAAAGTAAGTGAGCTTTCCTTATCTTCTACCTTGCCTTATATATTTAGACACCTTTTAGTTCTTTCCTTTTTAGGAACTCTCTCTGCCATCCACAACTTGAAAATCGAGATTACCCAGGATGGCATTCTCATGTTTTCTCATTCTTTTCACATTTTTCCTTACTGCTTTAAATATATTTGATTTCAAGGGAATCTACAAGCAAGCTCAATTGGAGACAAATGTTGCTTTTGTGAGACAGATGAAAGCCTCCTGCAATAATTTTAATTATAGCCACAAGACTTAAATTGTCTGTATCCTGGTTCCTATTTACATACTCTGGGAAATTTGTCACTGTGTTTGTACTCCCTTAGCTTTTTGTTTTCTGTGTGGAATCAGAAATTCCTATATGGTTGGTTCCAAGAAATATCTGGCACATAGTAAGTGCTCAACACATGTTAACAAAATCCCACTGTATTACAGAATATAAATACATGTTGGATTCAAAAACTCAGAGCGAAGGACTGGGAAAACACCGGGATTTGAAGTTACTGCACTTTCCATCTCTTTTTATCTCTTCCTTATGCACTGTAATATCAACTCATTTTCATTATCCCTTTTAATTTGTCTGTTCTACAAATCTGACTCCCCTCACTAGAATCAGTGTTTCCCAAAATCTAGTCAGATGTGGCAGGAGACACATTTGGTAAAATAAGGACAATTAGCTCTTGCTCAGAACTTCAGAAGACTGTGTTTAGCAGGACTCCTACAAAAGGGAGAGGTAGAAGTTAAGCCTTGTAAGTATACTGAGTAATTTCCATGAGGTGTATTCCAAAGTCTTTTGATCTTATCTCAACCTTTCCCTTCTACATAAAATAAGCAATGTTCAATTTATTTGTTTATTTTTTGAGACAGAGTCTGGCTCTGCCACCACACTGGAGTGCAGTGGCGCAATCTCGGCTCACTCCTGGTTTGGCCCTCCCCATTAATATCAAAGTAATACTGATAAAAGACAAATTAATCATACTTATTATTCCACTTAAAATCCTTCAATTATTCCAGTCTCTTATTTAGAAATAGGCAACAAGCAATCAAGCTTTTCAAATATCTTTAGAATTAAAGTCCAGAGTAACTGGAGTAACTTCCCTGTGTCATTTTCTATCACTTTCCCATTACTTAACTCTATAAAACACAAGTATTTGTAGATTTTTTAATGGAGTCATCTCTGACCTTTTGCACATCTTTTATTCCCATGAGAGCTGATTGTTAAGAAGACTCTGGATCTCCTGCCCACTCTCTCTTGCTTAAGCTCAAGCCATGTGATCTCTGCATGTCAGCTCCCTTTTGCCTTTCACTAGGACTAAAAGCAGCTTGATGCCCTCATCAGAACTTCACTAGATGCTGGTGCCATGCTTTTTATATAGTCTGCAGAACTGAAAGCCAAATAAAACTCTTTTCTTTGTATATAACCCAGCCTCCTGCATTCCTTTATAACAATAAAAAAGAACTAAGACAAGTGTCTTAGCTAAGAAAATTGATAATATCAGGTGATCTTACACTGTAACACAACAGTAGTTTGATCACATTTTGATCATTTGGTGTCAGCAATAATGAGAAACACAAATTCCGATATAAAATAGAATGTTACAAATACATCAGTTGTAAAATTGACATCATTAAAAATGCAAAAACAAAAAACAAAAGCAAAATT
>NW_016108554.1:16124-18851 GCF_001604975.1 Cebus imitator
CTTCTTACTAACCTAATGGTTATCTGGCACATTCAGTTGCCTTAAAGTTCTACCTAATGTTTCCAAGACACAACAAAATCACCAAATTTCTTAATTATAATTTCTTAATTAATTAGTTTTTTTTAAATAAACATGTTTTTCTATGTTAAAAACTAAAATAAATCATTTAACCTGGTGCTAAAGCCATGTTAAGATCTTTTTCTTTACATATGAATGAATTATTTTTACTTGCTATTGCTTGTTTTGTTCTTCCAGTCTTCAATATATCCACAGTGCTCCCATCAGAGGATTCTACAGTTCTCACCTATATGAAAACCGTGCATTTCAGGTTTTTGACAATATGACTTACAAGTAATATGTCACTTTTGCTCCAACTATCAACCTTCTAGATAAGACATGATTATAATTTTGTAAATTAGATTTTATAAACAGAAATTCATAGGTTAGATAAAACAAGAAAAAGAAAAAAGCAGAAGAAAGAAAAAATGCACATATAAGGATGACTTGTGGTGCATCATTTTCTCAGATATTTCCAGCATTTATATTTTAATAATCTGGGTTAGTATGAATGAATCATGATCAATGTATGTCATTATTAGAGCATTTGTTGCTTGGACCTTGTAAACTTTTTGTGTGAATAGATATTTAATCTTTTCTATCTGCTTTACTAGATTTGTAAAGTCCTTTAGGATAGGCCATCTTTGTTTTTTGTGTATGTATTCAATGCCTACTATATATAGTTGATGTAGTTTGACATAGTTTGGATGATCCCTCCAAATCTCACATTGAAATGTAATCCCCAGTGTGGGCGGAGGGACCTGTTGGGAGATGATTGGATCATGGTTGTGGACTTCTCATGAAAGATTTAGCACCATGCCCTTAGTGCTGTCTTTACCATAGTGAGTAAGTTCCCTTAAGGTCTGTTTATTTAAAAGTGTGTGGCAACTTCCCTCTGACTTTCTCTTGCTCCTGCTCTCTCCATGTGATGTGCCTAATTCTTCTTGGCTTTTCTTATCAGTAAACACTTCCCTGAGGCCTCCTCAGAAGCCAAGCAGATGGCCAGCACTATACTTCTACAGCCTGCAGGATCATGAGCCAATTAAACCTCTTTTCTTTATAAATTACCTAGCCTTAGGTATTTCTCTATTGCAACAAAAAGAAGAGCCTTATTGCTGACTTCATATGTAGCATTTAATAGTATGATTACATGTATGTGAGCCAGAAATTTAACTATAAGTAATCAAAATTTCATCAATGAGAGATACTGATGATAGTAAAATGTTTTTGCAATTACATAGGCATCTGTACAATTTCTGAAAGCCTTTTTAACTAGAAATTTAATCTTGGATATGATCTACTTAACTTCTCTGTGTCTCAGTTTTCTCATCTGATAGAGTTTATTTTAACCGTAGTATATGGATGGATGAAAATAAAATACAAGTAGAGTAACTGGCATATTGCTTAGTACAGAGTAGATGCCAAATAAATCCTTTGCAATGTCGATTTGTTTTGAACCCCAACCAGTTTTTATTTTTTTTATTTTTTGGTATTTTAAAAGTATATTGTTTCATAACTTAATATTACACACTTTTTCAAAGGTAAGTTAATAAAGTTGTCTATAAAAGTTGTGCTACAGAATTTTTCTTTTCCTCCATTGGATTTGGCTACAAATAATGTGCTACTCATTGTACATCACATGACCAGCAGTGTCACATCAGTGTTTTAATTATTTTAACGAATATCCTGGCAAATAAACATTGCAGTACATTGTGTTCTCTTTCACAATCCTGGTTAGGCCATATGACTTGTGAAAGATGGTACTGCCACAAGAAAAATAGTGAAATTTTTGGACACAGAGGCATTTGAGTTCAAATCCCAGCCATACCAGTAACTAGTTTTGTGACTTGAGACAAGCCAGTTACCTCTCGGTGACAGTTTAAAACTTTGTAAAATGGGTTTAATAATAATGCTAACATAATATTGGTAGAAACATACAAAAGATAGCTACTGGAGACAAAAGGCTTGGAAAAACTATTTTGTTTTGAGTAGAAATAATAAACTTAACTTACATAATCAGCATCACCAATATTGTCAATGCCTTTTTTTACTATGACATATCAGTATACCTCAAACTCCTTTTATTTTCATTCTTTATTCATATGTGTGTAAATATATATATATATGTGTGTGTGTGTGTGTGTGTATATATGTGTGTGTATATATATGTTCACATATATATACACACATATGTACATATATACATATATATATGCATACATATATACACACATATATACACGCATATATACACACACACACACACACATATATATATATATATACATATATTATTGCACTTTAGGTTCTAGGATACATGTGCAGAACATGCAGGATTGTTGCACAGGTACATGATCGGCAACCTGATTGGCTGCCTCCATCCCCATCACCTATATCTGGCATTTCTCCCCATGTTATCCTACCCCAACTCCTTAGCCCCCACTGTTCCTCCCCTAGTCCCCCCAACAGACCCCATTGTGTGATGCTCCCCTCCCTGTGTCCATGTGTTCTCATTGTTCAACACCTGCCTATGAGTGAGAACATGAGGCGTTTGATTTTCTGTTCTTGTGTCAGTTTGCTGAGAAGGATGGTTTCCAGATTCATCCATGCCCTTACAAAGAACACAAACTCATCATTTTTTATGGCTGCATAGTATTCCATGATGTATAT
>NW_016108554.1:20531-22437 GCF_001604975.1 Cebus imitator
CAAGAAAAGAAAACTTCAGGCCAATATCCATGATGAACATAGACACAAAAATCTTCAATAATATATGGGCAAACAGATTGCAACAGCACATCAAAAAGTTTATCCATCACAATCAAGTAGGCTTAATCCTGAGGATGCAACGCTAGTTCAACATATGCAAGTTCATTCCTTGTTCTAACATATTATAGCTTCTTTAAGTTAGAAGTTCAGAGAGTATTTGAGGCCATATGTGAAGACTATAAATAAATGATGCTCATCTTTTTTCTTTAGAGAGTTTATCGAAGAAAAGAAACTTTCATGTAATTATGCCCTCTTAATTCTGTAAGTGTGAATGATAACCTTTTAATTAGAAATTTTAGGTCTGTCAAAATGTCTGGGTTTTTAAAATAAATATAATGACTCTAGGCTACCAAATTGTCAAAATATTAATCTAGAGGTAAACTCAAACCTTAACTAATATGTTTTGTCCAATATAATACTCATATTCAGGATCTATGATTCAGCAGTTTTTCTAACAGTGTGATCCGTAACTTATAGTTAAAAATAGCAATAATTAATATAAAATGATTGAGGCCATAATTTAGGAGACTTGGATTTACATCTGAATTCTGCCAGTAGTTAGCTATAACCTATAGTGTTATTATCACTCTAAATGTTGTTAAATTTATATATTGTATCAGGCACACTAGGAATATCTCTGTTTTGCTGAATATCTTCATGTTTTTATAAGATATGGCAATTTTTTAAAATAAATAAGCATTCACAATATAGTGTATTATAGTGAAGGAAAATTTAAATAAGCAAAGCCAAGTAAAATCATAAAATATATAATGTAAATTTTATATGATGAATTTCATACTATCTGCAGTATGAAATTCTATCTGCTATCTGCAGATTATATGGTAAAACCAACCATTTTAATTCAGGCATTGACAATGTGGTTCATCCTTTGATATATAATTGCACTTTTTATTCCAGTAGAATTTAATATACTTATTTATTTGAATTATATGGGCTCTTTACGTGGCAAGTATTGAGTTATCAGCTGGAGTAGCATATGTGCTGAATGTTTTGTTTGCTTGTAAGCATTTTTCAATATTTGTTTGACTTTAAGTCACACTTCCAAATCCAGGTTGAGTGTTATTCTGCTTATTCTCAACATTATTTGATGCATGGTGAGAGAAAGTATATACCACTTCTTAAACATGTTTGAATATCTGTCAATGATCACAAATCATATCTTGATATCCTAAATGTTATATCATAAGTTAAGTTATTGGCTAACATTCTAGAAAATACTGTAAAATCAGTTAATTTTCTTGTATAAAAGCAATTTCAAAATTTGTACATACACACATAGACTTATAGTACACTTACAGCAAAAATGTGAATAACTGTGGAAAAAATGCTTAAAGATTAACTATAAGATTTTCCTTTGAAACTTTAAAAACTAAATATAGCACAGATTTTTGTTGATGTACCTACAAGCTTTTTTTGTATTTATATCATTTAAACATTTATATAATTCATTGGTTCTTTCTCTCTATAATTATAAGCTAATATGATCAAAACAAAATCTATTTTTAAGACACATTGGCTCACTAAACAAAATGAACTAAATATAAGGAATTTGCTGCATGAATGAATATTTCTGAAATTTCATAGATAAATTAAACATATTCCTTGGCTTTTGGACTATTTAATAATTCCCACTACTGAGAGAACATTAACTTAGTTGATCCTCATATTTAAAATGTTCATATAAATTTGTGGATGTATAAATGCTGAGCATTGTGGTTTTTTAACACATTGAGAGACTAATACAAAAATATGCAAACACATGTACTATTCTTTGGTATTTATTTCACTATGAAGTAATCACCTCTGTATTGTTTTATGACCATGC
>NW_016108555.1:0-1241 GCF_001604975.1 Cebus imitator
TACAGGCATTTGCCACTAGTTACTGTTGATGGAGAAAATAATTCACAACTCAATAATTGTGTATTTAATTGAATAATTGTACAGTCTAATTTCCCATTCTTTTCCTTACCAACATTGAGGCAAAAAAAGAAACACAAACAAAATCACCTGTTTGAATTGCAGTGAAGTTCAGATGAATTTTAGAAAGAATCACGTCTTTAGAAATTGCTTCTTCTGATTCACCAACTTTTTAAAGATTTCTTAATTTTCTCAATAGATTTTATTCTTTTCTTCACAAAAGTCTTATATTTATTTTGTTGGGCTTATTATAAGGTACTTGATATGTTCTGATACTATCATAGACATTATAATATTTCATTGAGCACTTATTGCTTACAGAGATAGGATTAATTTTTTAATAATGTCTCTGCTGGGGGAAGAAGTGATTTTTATGTACGGATTTTATACTCAGGGACCCTACTCTCTTATTAATACTAATTGCCTATCTACAAGTTTTCCTACATGTTCTAAATACATATTGATAACATCTGCAAATAAAGAGACAGGTCCCCCCCCCTTAATTTTTAGATTTTATTTCTTTTTCTTATACTAGTACACTGGCTAGAACTTCTACAGCACTGTTGAGGAAAGGAGATAATAGTAGGCACCCCTGTTTTGTTCTTGATCTGAAAAGGTAAGTTTTCCATTTTATCACTAAATATGACTGAGGCTCTAATATCATTATAGTTACCTTTTATCGAATTAAAGATGTTCTATTCTTGTTCTGCTAAGAAATGTTTAAAATCATGAATGAAATCAGAATGTAATCGAAAACATTTTCTGCATCTATTGAGAAGATTAGATTTTTCTCCTTAATCTGCTAATGTTAATTACCCTGATATATGTATCCTGTTGATTTAACAATATATTCTGAAAAAAATTACTGAATAGTAATTTTCCTAATTACTTTCTGTAATATTCCATTTATTGGGCTACTTATTCAGCCAATCTTAGTATGGAACTTAGGTTGTTTCTAATATATTACTATCACCAAAAATACCTCAATAGAGCACCCTGCATATATGCAAGTATTTTTTTAATTGTTTCCACATTATTGGAGGTGAACCTTCAGAGTAGATTCCTAGAAATAGGATTGCTAAACTAAGAAAAATTGTCTATTTTTGTTGCTGTTGAGCTATTGCTGAACTCTCCTTTAAAGGGACTATTACCATTTTCTATTCCCACCAGTGATGAATAAGTCC
>NW_016108555.1:3786-4821 GCF_001604975.1 Cebus imitator
TCCATTTAATAATGAGAACTACTTATTAATAAGGTTGTACTGGATGGATAATTTCCAAGTTGCATCATCAGTGAAAAACAATTTATCAATGCAGTGATGGATCCAAGAAAACTGAAAAAAATCACTTAACTACAAGTCACAGCCACTGATAAGTAAAGAAACTGATTATTTTGAGATCCTAATGGCCATTTAAAATAGATTGAAGCTTTCTTTTTTTAAAAGTCATATTCAGTTAAAAAAAGGCTCAAAAAGCAAACTACTTAGTAGCAGAACTTAATGCTGGGAGAAAGAAAAGTCACACACAGTGGGCAAGGATCTCATAATGCCTGCACATGAAATTACATTTTTTGGACAAGATATATTATAAGAAATTTAAAAGGCTCCATGCCCAAACAGCACAATAAGTGGACACAGAGATGACTTTTCATATATTAAGAGGTTTTGTGACAAATTGCACCCCCCCAAAAAAAATAGCTTCTCACAGAGTCTACAAATTTTACCAATAAATGACATGCTATAGCATTTGTAGGTTATAAATAATGGCGGAATCCAGAAATTTTTTTTTGCTGTGAAGTCCCCAAACAAGCAAAGGCCAAGCTGGATTGAATGCCCTGTCCTCATGTGCACCTCTGAAAAAATGCCCTACCATGTGTACCTTGGGGTCCAACAAGAGATAACCCTGGCACTGTCACACTCATGGCTTTCTTTACTGAGGTGCTGCTGTCAAAATTCTCACCAATAAAATAAAAAGAGGTTCTAGGCATCACAGAAATGACTACGTTTGTTCAACAAAGATGAGTTCACTCAAGAATGTTTTGAAAATTGGCTGGACATGGTGGCTCTGTTAAGCCACCATTCTTGAGTGAACTGGAAAGGTGTTTGAGATCAGCCTGGCCAACATGGTGAAACTCTGTCTCTACTAAAATTAAGAAAACTAGCCAGCATGGTGGTGCATGCCTGTAACTGAAGATACTCAGGAGGCTGAGGCAGGAGAATTGCTTAAACCCGGGAGGCAGAGGTTGCAGTGAGCTGAAA
>NW_016108555.1:7370-8532 GCF_001604975.1 Cebus imitator
CCTTCAAGCTTTTAAAAGAAAGACTTTGAAATTATAAGTTTGGCCAGGCGAGGTGCTCATGCCTGTAATCCCAGCACTTTGGGAGGCTGAGGTGGGAGGATCATGAGGTCAGGAGATTGAGACCATCCTGGCCAATATGGTGAAACCCAGTCTATACTAAAAATACAAAAGAATTAGCTGGGTGAGGCTATGCATGCCTATAGTCCCAGCTACTTGGGAAGCTGAGGCAGGAGAATTGCTTGAAACCAGGAGGTGAAGATTGCAGTCAGCTGAGATCACGCCACTGCAGTACAGCCTGGGTGACAGTGCAAGACACCATCTCTCAAAAATTTTTTTTTGAAATTATTTTAAAAGTTTGAAAAATCTTAGGGGCCATTATCATCAAAATAATATTATATGTAGGTCTGCTGACTGCATTAAAACTTTACCTGATCAAAGTTGTTTGTAAACATAACCATACATTTTACATAGTGTTAACTGCTTAGCCCCTAAACATGTTCCACATTTCCATAAAAAAGAATGTCTGATATCCACAGGAAAGCAATAAACATTTGCTGCAGTTTTTGTCTTTCTCACATGTGTGTGAGCAAGAAAAGAAATTACTTCATTTCAGCTAAAAATAAAATCCATGTTTTCTTATCTTTCAAGTTCAACTCAGAATTGAGTAGTTATGTGGCAAAAAACCAATACAGGTTTGACATTAGATAGATAAATTTCATTCTTCGCGTTTCAAAAATAATATTTTATGCATACAAAAGCCTATGTAAGAGATGAAGAACAAGCACATATGTACAATAATTCTGAAACTGCTAGGACTATTTGAGCTTGGATCATGTTAGTAAGAAAGTGATTTTAAAAGTCTGTATAAAATTGTGTCTTGGCTATTTTTAAATTTATATTGGTTTGGTTTAAGATTTTAGTAGCTTTACTATTCAAGGCTATCAATAAAGTTTTAGGTTATAAAATAATAGGTTATTAGTTTATACTTCCTATTTAAATGAAATCTACCAAGATTATCTTTAGAAAAATTACCTACTATTTTGGCTAAGCCAATTACATAACATAAATATGTTTACATTTACTTTATGAAATTTTAACATTTTGAAAAGGAAGGAAGGAGATTAACATCAAGAAAGGTAAGTAAGCTTGACTACTTGTTTTT
>NW_016108555.1:9205-13020 GCF_001604975.1 Cebus imitator
ACAAGTTATTTTTCAATAACACAAGCCCTGAACAATAAGATCCCAAACTAAATATAGCTAATTAAACTATAAGTACTCTCTCTTTTAGGGGAAAAATTCAGGGACTAGAAGGTTTAGTAAGGCATCTGTATCTCTAAAATGAAATATCACAATATTATATCAGAATACAAATTCAGTTTGGGCTTAATCTTACATAGCAAATGGGTTTAATTTATGGTAGAAGTTCCTTTTCAACTTAGCAACCTGAACCCCATAAAGACCTTAATCTGCCCATTTCATGATTTACATCATCTGCTTCTTGTTTGCTACAGAAGTACAGAAAGCAGACAAACAACCAAATCAGATAGGAATTTATAGAACTGGAAGCTACACCAATTACAGTATGTGGTTTGAAAAGGCAATAAAAATTATTGAGTCAGTGAAATGGCAAAATAATTTGCTTCACCATCTTGGCAATCTTGAAATACCCTACAAAAGCAAGAAAAATGCAGCTCTGTCTTCATAAAGCAAAGTAGGCTAGAAATAATGCTCTTGTTCCAAAGAAACATTATTAACAATAAGAACTACCATTGATAGTGCCTGCAATGTTTCCAACAACCCTGCAATGTAGGTACTGTTATCCCCAGGTAGAGGTGATGATAATAACAGCCAGCACTAATAGTCAGCATATGAACAGTACAATGCTAAATCCTTTATACTTAGTATCTTGTTAATCTTCACAGTAACCTTTATGCACTATCATTATCCATAAAGAAACAGAAGTTCAGATTGGTTTGAGACGCAGGTGCAAAGTCACTCAACTAGTAATTGCCAGAGCCCAGATTCAAAAGCCCAGTTCGTTATCTATTGGTCCAAGCCTATATTGTTCCTACTCCAAATGACTCCTACTCAAGAAGTATTCAAAATACTGGAATATTAATTATGAAGAAAACTCTCTGAACAGCACATAAATTGTATTTAACTATATGGAAAACTTCTAGAATCTATTCTAAAATGTACCACAATATTATGGCAGATTGCTATACTTCCTAAAGTGAACTAGATTATCTGAAATAAAAACTATACTTTATAAGAACAGAACAGCGTAAAGTAGTAATTGGGAGAGGCAAGAAATTTATCCAGGGTGCTTGCTGAGGTTATTTACAGGGAGGGAAGATACCCATGGAAAGCTTCCATAAATAAAAAAGGTTTGCCATAAATTCTTTACTTCCCTAAAAGAAGATGGGGAAGAAAGGGCAATTATTCAGTATCCACTCCCCATGGGTCCAGTTTTAACCACCACAATTTGATTAATTAAGAAGTACTTATGGGACTGGGTGCAATGGCTCATGCCTGTAATCCCAGCACTATGGGATGCTGAGGCAGGCAGATCACCTGAGGTCAGGAGTTCCAGACCAGCCTGGCCAACATGGTGAAAACCCATCTCTACTAAAAATACAAAAAATTAGCCAGGCAAATGGCACGTACCTGTAATCCTATCTACTCAGAAGGCTGAGATATGAGAATTGCTTGAAACCTGGGAAGCGGAGTTTGCAGTGAGCTGAGATTCTGCCACTCTACTCCAGCCTGGGTGACAGAACAAGACTCTGTCTCAAAAAAAAAAAAAAAAGCACTTATGACAATATACAGAAAAGAATTAAGATAGCAGGCCTATTATTAGAAAACCTCCTTGCAACGTCAGTCCATGGCTGGCATCTGGGATCTTGGATTTGGGGAGGGTTTCCACCATTATCTGATAAGAATGGTCACTGTGCCTAAGCTGTGTAAACAATATGGTTTGGGCTAAACACCTTCTTTCCCTCTGTAGTCTGGAATTTAGGTCTGTGCCAGGCAGGAGGTACCCACATAAGTAGTCCCCAATAAAAGCTTTGGGCACTGACTCTAAAGAGCTTCTCTTATAGACAACATTGTGCATTTCACCTATGTTGTCACAACTTGCTGCAGGGGAAATTAAGCACATCTTACGTGACTCTACTGAAAGGGGATTCTTGAAAGCTTGCATATGGTTTGCTCCAGACTTTGCCCTTGTGCCTTTTCCATTTGCTGATTTTGTTCTTGTGTTCTCTTGTAATGAATCCTAGCTGTGAATACAACTACATAGTGAGCCTTGTGAGTCATCCTAGTGAATCACTGAACATGGGGATGGTCCTGAGGACCCCGACACAGAAAGTAAGATACTTTCACATTGTATTTATGAAACAGCTACTCCCAACAAAATTTGCCTAAGATTTGCATGGGCTTAGGGTGATTTTATTGCCCCACTAGCAAACACTAAAGTAAGCTTCAAATGCCATGACTTTTTATGCAGTTAAGTAATATGTATTTTTAATAAGCGATACCTACCAGGAACTCTAGAAGGAAAAGAATCAGGAGACCCTGCTCCAGCACTGCCCTCTTCTTCATCTTCTTCAAATTCCAAATTCTCTTCTTCACTGGGTGCCGAAATTCTTCTACATGAAAAAGGGCAGAAAAAATAGTGAGCTGCAAAACTAAATATACTAGTGATGCCTCACAGCAACTCATTTCCCAGGTAAGATGCTGTTATTAAAAAATGCTGATATACTGTTATCACTGCTGATGTCAATTATATCGATAATAGTAAAGTTCATATTTGGGAAAACCCAGAAATACCTAAAAATGAAGTATAAAATAAGAAAACAAATACAAATGTTTATTTTACCTCAATGGGACAGGCTGAACATCAAATGGGAATTCTTTATTATATGTAAGAATATTCTTTAGGACCAGAATAAGAAGATAAAGAAACATGAATTCTTCCATGAAACAAAATAAAAAATTATAACTTCAATGACTAATTTCTGATCAATTTTATCATGCTTATTAATATATATTTTTAAATTCCCAGCCTTACTACCATTTGAGAGCTACACAGTGCATTTGTCCACTGAAGGTCTTAGCAAAATCAAAACATCTATGGTATACTCTAGGTACCAGTATCTTTACAGAAATGTCAGATCTCCAAGAAGAATAAATTCCAGTCTCAAGCCTTCATGGAAATGAATCCTATCTACAAGGTCCTAAGTGAGACACGGGGTAACAGAAAAAGAGAATGCCTCCTCCCTATATTAGTTTAATTAAAAGATCTGAGCCTGGGCAACACAGGGAGGCTCTCATCTCTACAAAAAAAAAAAATTAAACTTAGTCAGGCATGGTGGCTCAAACCTGTGGTCCTAGCTACTCAAGAGGCTGAGGCAGGAGGATCACTTGAGCCTGGGAGGTCAAGCTGCAGTGAACCATGATCATGTCACTGCAATGCAGCCTGGGCAAGAATGATAGTCTGTTTCAAAAAAAAATGTTGTATATAAGATCCCAGTTAGAGATACTTGAGTATATTTTATTCTCTGCCCTGAGAAGATTTCTTCTCAATCCCATCAAACTGATAGTTTGTAGTAGCAAGGTTATAATTCTCATATTTCTTTTATGATAAAATTTACTATACTGAGTCCTAGCATTCTGAGTCTTAAAAAATTATTATTATCAGCCATGTACCACATAATAATGTTTCAGTCAGTGATAGACCACATATGATGGTGGTCTCATAATATTATAATGGAGCTGAAAAATTCCAACTGCCCAGTATATACTATATTATACTTTTTATAGTAGATTGTTTACATAGAACTTACTATATTACTATACTTTTTATCATTATTTTAAAGTGTACTTTAGCCTCACTCTGTCACCCAGGCTAGAGTGCAAAAGTGTGATTTCACCTCACTGCAACATCCACCTCCCAGGTTCAAGCAATTCTCCTGCCTCAGCCTCCTGAGTAGCTGGGATTACAGGCATGAGCT
>NW_016108555.1:14263-21951 GCF_001604975.1 Cebus imitator
TTTGTATATTTTTTGTAACAGAGTTCAAATAGATAGCGTATTTTTAAAACAGAGTATTTTGATAGACTGTATATTTTTTATAACAGAGTTCAAACAGTGTTTGTGTATTTTTTATCAAAGAGTATTTTGATAGTTTGTATATTTTTTATAACACAGTTCAAATACAGTGTGTATATTTTTTATAACAGAGTACAAATATAGTGTGTATATTTTTTATAACAGTTCAAATAGAGTTGGTATATATTTTATAAAAGAGTTGATACAGAATGTGCATATTTTTTAATAACAGAGTTCAAGTACAGTGTGTATATTTATTAAAACAGAATATTTTGAGAGTTTGTATATTTTTTACATCAGAGATAAAATACAGTGTGTATTTTTATTACAACAGAGTTCAAATAGAGTTTGTGTATTTTTTATAACAGAGTATTTTGAGAGTTTGTATATTTTTATGAGCATTCAAATAGAGGGTGTATATTTTTTATAAAAGTATTTTGATAGTTTGTATATTTTTTCATATCAGAGTTAAAATACAGTGCAAAAATTTTTATAACAGAGTTCAAATAGAGATTGTATATTTTTTATAACACAGTACAAATAGAGTTTGTATATTTTTTATAAAAGAGTTCAAATAGCGTGTGTATATTTTCTATAACAGAGTTCAAATACAGTTTGTATATTTTTTATAATAGAGTTCAATAAAGTGTGTATATTTTTTATAACAGAGTAGAAATAGAGGTGGTATATTTTTTATAACAGAGTATTTTACAGTTGTATATTTTTCATAACAAAGTTCAGTGTGTATATTTTTTATAACACAGTTGAAATAGAGTTTGTACTTTTTTGTAACAGAGTTCAAATAGAGTGTGTATATTTTTTGAAAGAGAGTATTTGAATAGCCTATATATTTTTATAACAGAGTTAAAATATAGTGTGTATACATTTTATAGCAGAGTATAATGAGAGTTTGCATATTTTTTATAACAGAGTTTAAATAGAGTGTGTATACTTTTTATAATAGGCTATTTTCATAGTTTCTATATTTTTATATCAGAGTTAAATTATGGTGTGAAAATTATTTATAACAGAGTTCAAATAATGATTGTGTTTTTTTATAACAGTTCAAATAGAGTTTGTATATTTTTTATAAAAGAGTGAAATAGAGGGTATATATTGTTTATAACAGAGATTTTGATAGTTTGTATATTTTTTATAACAGAGTTCAAATAGAGTGTGTATATTTTTATAACAGTATTTTGAGATTTTGTATATTTTTTATTAAAAAGTTAAAATATTGTTGTATATTTTTTATAACAGAGTTCAAATAGGGTGTGTATATTTTTATAACAGAGTTTTTTGATAGTTTGTATATTTTTTATAACAGATTTCATTAGAGTGTATATTGTTTATAACAGAGTATTTTGAGAGTTCATATATTTTTTATAACAAAGTCCAAATAGAATGTGTGTATTTTTTATATCACAGTAGAAATATAGTGTGTATATTTTTTATAACAGGGTTAAAACAGAGTTTGTATATATTTTTAAAAATAGTTCACATAGAGTGTATAACAGAGTTGAATAGAGTGTGTATATTTTTTATAACAGTTTTTTGAGAGATTTTATATTTTTTATAACAGTTCAAGTAGTGCATATTTTTCATAACAGAGTATTTTGATAGTTTGTATATTTTTTATAAGAGTTCAAATAGAGTGTTTACATTTTTCATAACAGGGTATTTTGAGAGATTATATATTATTTATAACAGAGTTAAAATAGAGTATATATTTTATAACAGAGTTAAAATATACTGCATATAGTTTTATAGCAGAGTATAGAGATTGCATATTTTTTATAACAGAGTTCAAATAGAGTTTGTATATTTTTTATAACAGAGTTTAAATATAGCTTGTATATCTTTTATGACAGAGTTCAAATAGAGTGTGTATACTTTTATCATGGAGAATTTTGAGAGTTTTTATATTTTATAACAGAGCTAAAACATAGTTTGTATATTTTTTATAACAGAGTTCAAATAGAGGGTGTATTTTTTATAACAGATTATTTTGATAGTTTGCATATTTTTTATAACAGTTCAAATAGAGAATGTATATTTTTTATAACAGAATATTTTGAGAGTTTTTATATTTTTTATAACAGAGTTCAAATACAGTTTGTATATTATTTATAAAAGAGTTCAAATAGAGTGTGTATATTTTTTATAACAGTGTTCAAATACAGTTTGTGTATTTTTTATAACAGAGTTCAAATAGTGTGTGTAGATTTTTTATAACAGAGTAGAAATAGAGTTGGTATATTTTTATAACAGAGTATTTTGGGAGCTGTATATTTGTTATAACAGAGTTCAAATAATGTGTGTATATTTTTTATTACAGACTAGAAATAGAGTTGGCATATTTTTTATAACAGAATATTTGGGAGTTGTATATTTTTTATAACAGAGTTCAAATAGAGTGTTTATTTTTTTATAACAGAGTTCAAATAAAGTTTGCATATTTTTTATAACAGAGTTCAAATAGAGTTTGTATATTTTATATAACAGAGTAGAAGTAGAGTTTGTATATTTTTATAACAGTATTTTGATACTTTGTATATTTTTATAACAGTTAAAATATAATGTGTATATTTTTTATAACAGAGTTCGAATTGAGTTTGTATATTTTTAACAGAGTATTTTGATAATTTGTACATTTTTTATAACAGAGTTAAAATATAGTGTGAATATTTTTTATAACAGAGTTCAAATAGAGGGTGTACATTTTTTATCACAGTGTTTTCAGAGATTGTATATCTTTTATAACAGTTCGAGTGTGTCTATTTTTTATAACAGAGCATTTTGAGAGTTTGTATAATTTTTATAACAGAGCTCAAATAGAGGTTGTATGTTTTTTATAACAGAGTATTTTGAGAGATTGTATATTTTTTATTACAGAGTTCAAGTAGAMTTTGCATATTTTTTCTAACAGGATTTTGAGAGGATTTTGATGGGTTATTGGGTGGTGGCATTTTATAATGGAAAAACTGACACAAATGTTAGCTCTAGCGTCCTGGCTAGGGGCAGGCCCGGCTCTGGTGCAACCCAGTCAGAGGAAGGGTGGCACAGCCTGCAGGTGGAGAGCTGTCTGAATAGGGCTTGGAGTTTCCCAGATCCACAGTTTTCACTCATGTTTGGTGACTCTGAGACCAAACTAAATCCCTGTGAAGCTCTTAATTCTTGATACCACATAAGCCCATGTGTCTACTCAGAGCTGAGGGTCAACTCCTGTGACTGCTGTCAGCCCAGGGGACTTGGATGCGGTGGTCCGCAGCTGTCCACGGCAGTCCTTGCCAGTCCTGGCCTGAGCTGGAGCCAGAAGCTGGGGCTTCTAGTTCATGTAGTTATTGAGAAAGATGAAGAAAAGCTGAGGGCTCTTTGTGCCCATAAAGAAACAACTCACAATCATGTTGTAACTCATGACTCAGCTGGAACAATTGGGGGAAAGTTTGAGAACAAGTACTGCAATAATCAGCTTCTTATGATTTACAGTACCAACAAGCCTTCGAAAGTGCTAGCTGCCAAAATGCCTGCCTTTTACCGGAAGCAGCCGCCCAGATCCTCCCTCCTCCCTCCTCCCTGGTGGGGCCTCGCAGGACTGACGTCACGGCAAGCCCTCCTCAACTAGTACCAACAGAAAGGTCACTTACTGAAACCCAAGTCCCTGCAGTTTGCCAGACCAGAGTCAGCTCCAGATTCCAACCTGTGGCTTTTAAAGGAGCAGAACGTGCTCTGACGTAAGGCTTCGCCTTAACTCAAGCCCCTGCACCAGTCCTTTCCGTCATCTCTTAAGGGACCCATTTGGTCTCCCAGCCTACCTCAACTTTGTTCTGATCAGTGAGGGGGTGATGAGGAGGAGGAGGTGCAGCTGGACTGAAGGAAAATTCCATGCTGCCAAAACCTGGAAACTAATTGAGAAGCTCCCCCGCTGCTGCTGGTAGGCCCCTCCCCCAGGCTCTCCCTCTTGGGGATGTCCTGGTCAGTTCTGCGGCCATATGATGTGGTGGATGACAATGTGGTCAGGACCCCTGGTTTTGTCCTGAGCCTCCTGGTCTCTGGCTTTGTGTAGGAACATGGGCAAGTCTGTGGCCTAAAGTCTTCTTACCTTGGAGATGGGCAGAACAATATCCACTTACAGAGCATCACATGTGACCTCTTAATTTTCTTAGTTAGTGACCTAAGAAGGAATTGTTGCTAAAACCCAGCCCTGTTAACCACAGGTAACATGGTGGCCTCAGGGCCTGGGGAGCTGAAAATGGGCCTCTGGAGTCTCTGCACTGTCCCCATGTGGTCCCGCCCAGTGTTCAGTTGGGTGATTACCTTGCATCTTCACTTGCAAATGAAGGAGGCAGCTTCTTGGGTTCATGTGGTTTTTAAGTAAGAGTGTGCACAGTGAAAAAGGAGAAGGTTTGTAACTGTAGGGGCTAGCTGGAAGACACAGCACTCAGTCCTTGGCTGGGGAGTGGGTGGAGAAGGCTGAGTCAGAGGGCAGCTGGACAGGCTGAGGGAGGCCAAGGACAGAATTGCCCAGCCTGGAGGGCAGGCCTGGCTCAGGTTTGGGCCCAGTACCTCCAGTACTCAGTACCTCAGCATTGGGCTCAGTACTCCAGAGCCTGTGTGACAAGAGAGCTACTTATGGAAAGCCACAGCTTGCTCTGTGGGGAGACTAAGCCCCAGCAGGAAGGCCCAGCAGGTACCAGAACCATCTGGAGGAGCTCACAGTCTCATGGGGGAGACATTGCTGGAAGCAGGCAGTTATGGGAGAGAACATTTTCCTTGACCCAGGTGTCACGACCCTCCTTTGGGCTAGCTCTGCTCCAGAATTGGGCCCACACAGTGAACCAGGAGGATAAGACCCCTGTCCCCCTGGAGTTGATACTCTAGCTGGAGTGAGGGGGGCAGGCCCTAGAGAAGCAAACAGAGGACAAATGTCGCATGAGTGTCAGGGAGAAAAGAGTGAGACAGAGAGGGATGCAGTAGTGAAAATCCCAGATCTGGGCAAACTGCAGCCCCTATTCAGACGGCTGAGCCCTGGCGATGAGGATAAGTGGTCAGGAAGGCACATGAACCAGCGGGAGGGTGCCGGGCATGGCTGCACAGACTTGGATTTGAACCTTGGCTCCGTCCCTTCCCAGCTAGTGCTCTTGGGTGCCTTCTCTCCCTCTCCAAGCCTCAACTACGAACAGATATTAACAGCTGCTCACCAGGCTGGGCGGGGACAAGTGAGGTCCCCAAGATGCACGCTGGGTAGGCTGGGCAGCTGTCATGATGTGAGGGTGGTGCTGGGGCCCACACTGTGTTTTGGAATCAGCTCCCACTCTCTGAAGCCGAGACCAAGGGCCCCTGAGCAGGTGTGATTCTAGAACCATCCTGCAGAGGGCAGAAGGTTTCCATAAAAATCAGCCTGCCCGGCACCCAACACCTAAACTCAACCCAGGGATGGTTCCGGGCCACTCCCTGGCCCCAGTGAGCCCTTCCTTTTGGAGCCCACAACAGAGCCCTCCACACCTCAGAAGATGTGAAGTCACACGTGATCTCTGCAAGAACGGGGCAGGAGGAGAGAGGCAGACACTGCAGGAAGAGGCAGCCCCACCACCCTCCCTGAGCAGGGAACAGGAAGGGATGTTGCTGCTGGCTCTGGCCCAGCCTCTTTCACACCTGCCTCCAGCTTTTGTGCAGGGACACACAGGATTGTGCTACTGCTCATCAGTGCAGGCTGTCCTCCCTCCCACCTGCGAGGGGACTTGTGTAGGGACCATTCTAAACCACAAGGCCCACATCATCACCTGGTTGCTCTCAGTGACCACCTTAATGTCCCAGTGCCCCGGTTTGTGTCTGGGACCTCCGTGACCTGCCCCTGCAGGCTGCTCCAACCTCCTTCATTCCCCTGACTGCAGCCCGCCCCAGCTGCTCTCTCAGCTTCAGGTGGAGGAGGTCAGCTCTGCCTCCCAGCTGCAGCCCCTTTCTCCCTCCTCCATCACTTCCACCTTCCTGCAAAGCACCTGGTTGCCTTCAAGAATCCATTCTGGCCATCTCTGGCTCTGCTGTTCTGCTTCCATTCCTGCTGGAGTCTTCCCTGTGCCTGCAGACACTGTCAGAGCTCTCCCCCATGGTGCATTCTGGGGGCCCCACCTAACTGAGACTCCCTCGGGAGGACTGGATCCTGCTTCTCTCTAGCTCGGCCTCCTGCCTCCACAGGTACAGGGCCTGAGAATGTGTTTGAGGGTGAAGGCAGTACTGAGTCCTCTAGGCTCATCCCTCGTTGTCCCTGGGTGCCCTGGTCCCTGGCTGAACATGGCCTGGAGGCAGCTGCTCTGCTTTGTGCCCTCTCTTGTGGGGTCCAAAGGGGGCGCCACCTTCCCTGGGGGCCGAGCAGTCTGGGAGTTCAGCTAGACTTCAGGTCCCTGCTCCCCAGGCCTCCTAGACCAGGGGGGATATTGAAAGCAGACAGGAGCCAGGCCCCAGGTTAGAGTGGCTTCCTAAGACTCCCTGCTGGGCCTGACATGAACTCTATCGGCTGGACTGTGGGAAGAGCTGGATGACCTTCGGGGAGCTGAGCTGGAGCTGTGATGGGGCTTCAGGGCATTGGGGCAAGCAGTACCTTGGGGCATTTGTTACCATCCTGGTGCTATATCAGTATTTGAGTAGCTAGAAGACTCAGGGGTCATGGCCCCAGCTGCCTTGGATCAGGCCCAGGCTCTCCGTACTGGGGAGAGGGAAGGAGCTGGCAAGATCTGGGCGGCAGCAGCGGAGTTGGGGGCCGAGCAGCTCACGCAGGAGGGACTCGAGGCCCAGCATGGAGACCCATGGCCCTTTCTGCAGACAGGCTGAGCATGGGCTCCAGTGGTAGCTCACCTTCAAATCAGGTAGCATCCCTGGCTGCTGTGACCCAGCCCAGGTGGTTAACCTTACAGAGCCTCAGCGTCTGCACTTGAAACCCCAGGGAACAGCCCCAATTTCCTTATGAGAGAACAGAGCATGGCGCACACTAGTGCCGAGTAGGGTGAACGCTCATTCCTGTGGCCCTCGAGGCTATCTGCATCCTTAATGCAGGCCCGCTAATGCCTGCTGCTCTGGCCTTCCCCGGACCAGGACAGGCTGGCAGTGATGCCTCTGTGGTTCCCTGGCTTCACCTGCGGCCACCTCTTTCCACAGCGTGCTAGGCTCCTGCCGCCCTGCACCACAGGGCCTCCTCACCTCCTCCTCTGGACCCCATCCAGTGTCGCTGTGTCCCCAGTCCTGGAGTGCTTGTCACCTCCTTCACCTTCTCTCTGAGCCCTGCTCTGATGGTGGATGCAAATACTAATCAGGTAAAAGAATCCGCACCCAGCTGTACTGGTTTAGTGCTTCCCAAATGTGGAACCGCAGATACATAGTGCGGAGAAGAGTTCTTAGCAGTCTCTGGAAGGATTTAAAAATTTTTATGTTTTCATTTTATTTATGTATTATTTTTTGAGACATGTTTTACTCCTGTCTCCCAGGCTGGACTGCAGTGGCATGATCTTGCCTCATTACAGCCTCTGCCTCACAGGTTCCAGTGATTCTCCTGCCTCAGGCTCCCGAGTAGCTGGGATTACAGGTGTGTGCCACCATTCCCAGCTAATTTTTCTTTTCTTTCTTTCTTTTTTTTTTTT
>NW_016108555.1:23566-26111 GCF_001604975.1 Cebus imitator
ACCCATCACCCCATCATCTACATTAGGTATTTCTCCTAATGCTATCCCTCCCCTAACCTCCCACCCCCTTCTATTCCTCCCCTAGCTCTCCCCTACTCCCTGCAGGCCTGGTGTGTGATATTCCCCTCCCTGTGTCCCTGCATTCTCATTGTTCAACACCCACTTATAAGTGAGAACACTTGGTGTCTGATTTTCTAAGACGGGGTTTCACCATGTTGGCCAGGCTGGTCTCAAATTCCTGACCTCTGTTTAGCTGCCCACCTCGGCCTCTCAAGGTGGTGGGATTATAGGCATGAGCCACCACACCCAGCCCAATGACACAATTTTAGTAATGGAGAACAGATTAATGGCTTCCAGAATCAGGGAGGGGAAGGGGCTGGGAGAGAGACAGGTCTGTGTGTAAAGGGGCAACACAGTCATGTGTTGTGATTACAGACAAGAGTCATGGTGGCTCTTGACTGTAATCACAGCACTTTGAGAGGCTGAGATGGGGGGATGACTTTATGGGGGCAGAGAAGGCCCAATCTGTCTGCTCTGGGGACAGACCCACATGGGGCTGCTCAAGGCTCTGATTCCAGAAAGCTTCAAAGCAGCCACAAAAGCTTAAAAGTACCTAAATTGCTCAGCGCTAAAACTACGCACACACAGAGAACAAAAGGGTTGTCTCCCCTCCTGTTTTCTTTGGAAGTCCAGGGGGTCCTATTTAGCATCCATAGTCAGGAGTGCCCACCAAGACCCTAGGCCTTCACTGCCCTGGGCAGCCACAGCCCCCGCCACAATTTTCACGTAAGCATCAGGGCCTGAGCCTTGCTGACTTTTCTGTTTTGGAGAAAATTTTCTGAGAGACTCCCTTTGGTCTAGGGAATAACTCAGGCCTGCCAGAAAGGCCTGGGAGGGCTGTGCTGTGTGTGTGTGTGTGAACGTGTGTGTGTGTTTGAACATGTGTGTCTATGTTTTCATTTGTTAATGTGGATGTGGCTGTACATGCATGTATGGCTGTGTGTGAGTACATGTGTGCATTGCAGTGTGCACATGTGTGTTGACATGTGTGAGCACATGTGTATGTATGTGTACCTTGCAGGTCAATGTGTGTGCATACGTGCACAGGCCCTTCAGGGAGGCAAGGCTCGAGGCATGACTCAAGGTGAGGCTTTCCAAAAATAAAACTTAAGAGAAATGCTGCCCAGCCCTGGGCTGGCCTCCCAGCAGAAGGCTCATAGCCACACCCACGTCTAAACCCTCCTTGTGCAGAAAATCTACTCTCTGCCAGGCATGGTGGCTCACGTCTGTAATCCCAGCATTTTGGGTGGCTGAGGCAGGCATATCATGAGGTCAGGAGATCAAGACCAGCCTGATCAACATGGAGAAACCCTGTCTCTACTTAAAAAAAATACAAAATTAGCCAGACATGGTGGTGCATGCCTGTAATCCCAGCTACTCGGGAGGCTGAGTAGGAGAATTGCTTGAACCTGGGAGGCAGAGGTTGTGTTGAGCCGAGATTGTGCCACTGTACTCCAGCCTGGGCAACAAGAGCAAAACTTTGTCCCAAAAAATAGAAGAAAAATATCGGGTGAGAAGATTCCTTTGGAAAAGGCACACTGATGTCAGCTGTGGTGGCAGGCATGCCGATGTCTGATGAGGGTCTCAGTGTCAGCAGATGCAGTTACCCGAAAACCAGAGTGGGGAACCCGGCAGGCTCCCTGGCAGCCTCAGTGCGGGCCCTAGGGGAGTGTTTTCTCTGTGTTTGCCCCACTTGGGAAAGGAAGGCAGGCCTTTGAGGCTTTGCCATCCAAACCCTTTGCTGTAGAAGCAGACTGCCTGGGGGGCACGTGGCACCTTGTCCTGGGGTGTCCGGTGTCTACCAGCATAGCTCCTCCAGGTTCCTGGTCTCGTGACTCTGCAGATGACTCAAGCAGCACAGGGGTGCCTGCATCTGGGGACACGTGAGCCTTTGCCCCCCATCTCTGGATTACTGACCCGTGTCATTTGGGGGTGCTTGGGAGCTGCACCAAGGCCATTCACATGCCTGTGGGATCACCCACCTGTAGAGATGACTTCTGTCATCCCATGGGTGGGAAAAGTCTGCCCCTCCAACCCGGAAGCCTTGTGGTTCCCCGGGCTCTGGGGATTTCATTTTCCCCAGGGGCAGATCCCATGTGGGTGGAACATCTGCGGCATCAGATCTTACTCTTGTGTTTTGGCTTTTCTGCTCCTCAGACCTCCCCACTCCTCTCCTCCACCCACCCTTCACCACCTGTGAGTGGCTCTGACTTTTAGGTGTTGAAACCGACACGGCACGTTTCTGTGTCATGGGCGGCAGGGCTAACCTTTGTTTTTTTTCCCCTGCACGTTCCCTCTCATTTTGCTTAACCCTTTTATTTTCTCAAATACCATCTGATCTTCTGATCTCCCTCCAAAAGCTGCGTCTCAGGTCCCAGGCAAACTTTCTGAATGGTGTGGCCTGCATGCATGCATGTGTGCATCTGGCTGCCTGCCAGGAGGGAACCAGTTTTGCTGCCCTTTGTCACTGTCACCTGAAAGTATT
>NW_016108555.1:26566-27585 GCF_001604975.1 Cebus imitator
ATCACAGGTGCCCACCACCACACCTGGCTCATTTTTTGAATTTTTAGTAGAGACTAAAAATTTTAGGGTTTCATCATGTTGGCCAGGTGAACTCCTGACCTCAGGTGATCTGCCCACCTCAGCTCCCAAAGTGCTGGGATTACACGGGTGAGCCATCACGCCTGGCCTTCTTTCTTTCATTCATTCCTTCTTTTCTTTTTGGCACAGGGTCTTGCTCTATCACCCAGACTGGAGTGCAGTAGTGCCATCACATCTTACCACAGTCTTGACCTCCTTGGCCCAAGGGATCCTCCCACCTCAGCTTCTTGAGTAGCTGGGACTACAGACACACACCACCATGACAAGCTAATTTCTAATTTTTTCATAGAGACAGGGTCTCACTATGTTTCCCAGGCTGGTCTCAAACTCCTGGGCTCAAGTGATCCTCCCACTTCAGCCTCCCAAGGTGCTGGGATTACAGACTTGAGCCACAGTGACTGGCCCTTGTTTACTATTCAGATGTTGGCAACTCTATGGCGTTAATTACATGTACATCATGTGCAAACACCAGCACTATCTATGTCATTCCAGAAATTTTTCATCATCGGGAATGGGAACCTTCCCAGTTTAGTTCTGAAATGTCTTCCAAAGAGACTTCCCCACCCAAGGGTGTGGTTGGCCTTACTTACCTTGGCTGCCTTCCCTCATCCTGACTTTTTATTTTTGAGACAGGGTCTAGCTCTGTCACGCAGGCTGGAGTGCAGTGGTGCCATCTCAGCTCACTGTAGCCTCCAACTCCTGCACTCAAATCCTCCCACCTTAGTCCCCCAAGGAGTTGGGACCACAGGCATGTGCCACCACATCCAGCTAATTTTTGTATGTTTTGTAGAGAAAGGGTCTCCCTATATTGCTCAGGCTGGCCTCAAACTCCTGGGCTCAAGAAATCCTCCCACCTCAGCCCCACCAAGGAGCTGGGACTGCAGGCACACCTCATGATGTTGCCCAGGCTGGTCAGGAACTCCTGGGCTCAAGCCATCCCC
>NW_016108555.1:28339-30959 GCF_001604975.1 Cebus imitator
GTTCACACCTGTAATCCCAACACTTGGAATGCTGTGGCAGGTGGATCATGGGGTCAAGAGTTCGAGACAAGCCTGGCCAACAAGGTGAAACTCCATCTCTACTAAAAATATAAAAATTAGTCAGGTGTGGTGGCACCTGGCTGTAACACCAGCTACTTGGGAAGCTGAGGCATGAGAATTGCTTGAACCTGGGAGGCAGAGGTTGTGGTGAGCCAAGATCGTGCCATTGCATATCAGCCTGGCAACCAGACAACCATAGTGAAACTACGCCTCAAAAAATAAAAGTTGAGATTTGACAAATGGCAAAAGGCATGGGGAGATGGAGGCTGAGGCTGGAGCCATGTGGGCTCAAGCCAGGGGATTCCTGGAACCCCAGAAGCTAGAGGCAGCAGGAGGAATCCTCCCCTGGAGCCTCCAGAGGGAGGACGGCCCCACCCACACCTTGCTTTCTGATCTCCAGGACCACAGAGAATCATTGCCACTGTTTTAAGCCACCAGATCTGTGTGACTTGTTACAGCAGCCACAAGCCACTTGGACTGATGGCCAAAAGGGCTTGGACTCTAATGATAGAATCCATTCATCCCAGGATTTCAGTTGGTTTCTTGGACCTAATACTTCTAAGACAGAAGAAACCACACCTGGATTTTTCCATCTCACCATTGCCCTGTATCTCTGTCTGGGAAAAGCATTCACACAAACCACACTTCGCTCTTGAACTTGGGGTGGTGAGAAAATCACACTCTAGGGCAGAAAGCTTTCTCTTTTCCCTCCCTCCTTTCCTTCCCTCTCCCTTCCCTCTCTGTATCCCCCCTCCTCCCCCTCCCCTTTCCTCCCTCCTTCCTCCTTCTCTCCCTCCCTCCCTCCCTCCCTCCCTCCCTCCCTCCCTCCCTTCCTTCCCTCCTTCCTTCCTTCCTTCCCTCCTTCCTTCCATTCTATCATTCATTCATTCCTTTTTTGTTTTGGCTTTGACAGAATTTTGCTGTTGCTCAGGCTGGAGTGCAGTGGTGTGATCTCAGCTCACTGTAACCTCAAGTGATTCTCCCGCCTTAGCCTCCCAAGTAGCTGGAACTGTAGGTGTGAGCCACCAAGCTGGGCTAATTTTTATATTTTTAGTAGAGATGGGGTTTTATCCTGTTGACCAGGCTGGTCTCAGACTCCTGACCTCATGATTTGTCCACCTCAGCCTCCCAAAGTACTGAGATTATAGGCACGAGCCACNACGGGGTTTCACCATGTTGACCAGGATGGTCTCGATCTCTTGACCTCGTGATCCACCCGCCTCAGCCTCCCAAAGTGCTGGGATTACAGGCTTGAGCCACCGCGCCCGGCCTCTTCTCTAGTACTTTTTAATCACGACGTTAGGGCGTCGATTTTAGATCTTTCCTTGTTTCTCTTGTGGGCATTTAGTGCTATAAATTTCCCTCTACATACTGCTTTAAATGTGTCTCAGAGATTCTGGTACATTTAGTCTTCATTCTCATTGGTTTCAAATAACATCTTTATTTCTGCCTTCATTTCATTATTTATCCAGTAGTCATTCAGGAGCAGGTTGTTCAGTTTCCATGTAGTTGTGTGGTTTTTGAGTGAGTTTCTTAATCCTGAGTTCTAATTTGATTGCACTGTGGTTTGAGAGAGTGTTTGTTATGATTTCCATTCTTTTGCATTTGCTGAGGCGTGTTTTACTTTCAATTATGTGGTCAATTTTAGAATAAGTGTGATGTGGTGCTGAGAAGAATGTATATTCTGTGGATTTAGGGTGGAGAGTTCTGTAGATGTCTATTAGGTCCACTTGGTCAAGATCTGAGTTCAAGTCCTGGATATCCTTGTTAATTTTCTGTCTCGCTGATCTGTCTAATGTTGGCAGTGGCATGTTAAAGTCTCCCACTATTATTGTCTGGGAGTCTGAGGCTCTTTGTAGGTCATGAAGAACTTGCTTTATTTATCTAGGTGCTGCTGTATTGGGTGCATATATATTTAGGATGGTTAGCTCTTGTTGCATTGATCCCTTTACCATTATCTAATGCCCTTCTTTGTCTCTTTTGATCTTTATTGGTTTAAAGTCTGTTTTATCAGAGACTAGGATTGCAACCCCTGCTTTTTTTTGTTCTCCATTTGCTTGGTAAATATTCCTCCATCCCTTTATTTTGGGCCTATGTGTGTCTTTGCATGTGAGATGGGTTTCCTGGATACAGCACACTGAGAGGTTTTGGCTTTTTATCCAGTTTGCCAGTCTGTGTCTTTTGATTGGGGCATTTAGCCCATTTGCATTTAAAGTTAATATTGTTATGTGTGAATTTTATCCTGCCATTTTGATGCTAGTTGGTAATTTTGCCCATTAATTGATGCAGTTTCTTCATAGTGTTGACGGTCTTTACAATTTGGTATGTTTTTGCAGTGGCTGGTACTGGTTGTTCCTTTCCATGTTTAGTGCTTCCTTCAGGAGCTCTTGCAAGGCAGGCCTGGTTGGTGACAGAATCTCTTAGCAGTTGCTTGTCTGTAAAGGATTTTATTTCTCCTTCACCTATGAAGCTTAGTTTGGCTGGGTATGAAATTCTGGGTTGAAAATTATTTTCTTGCTGGGCGCAGTGGCTCACGCCTGTAATCCCAGCACTTTGGGAG
>NW_016108556.1:0-1122 GCF_001604975.1 Cebus imitator
CTTGCTCCATACCTCCACCTCCCACCCCATAATATTAGAGAAGGTACTTAGTCAGACAAAATGATGCAACTTGATTTTATTAGGACAGGGCTGGTGGACACTAGAGTGCCACATTTCGGGGCCAGGAGAGGCACTGGGGAGGGGTCTAAGGGGCGCCACCTGGCTGCAGGAAGGCACAGTGGCCATCCACAGCACGGCACTTCACAATGAACAGGAATTTTGTAAGCTCTGTCATGTCATTCCGGAAGCAGTAGAGCAGCTTGTAGTTCTTGAGCAGTGCGTCATCCTGCAAGTTGATGTCATAAATGCCGTGGGCCTGCCTGGAGATCTCCCCAGTCTGGGGGCTGCCATCTTGCTGCCTCTGCAAAATGAAGGAAGAGAAGGAGAGGCCAAGCGCTTGGACACTGTTCCCTTCCTCTCTCTCATTCTTTCTCCTCCTTCCCCTCCAAGGCTCCAAGGTGTAGAGAAAGGGTTGGAGGATTCATGAGTGGAAATGAAGAATAAGCTGAGTTCTCCTGGGTCAGGGCCTGAGTGCTAAAAAGAGAGCAGCAGTGTTTCTTTCCCCCAGATCTGGAAGCCAGTGGGGACCCAGGATTGGAGACTCCTGGTGCCACCCTCACCCCCATCAGAGTTTCGATGACTTCCTCTAGGTCCTTCAGGTAGTCATAGATGAATCCGTCTAAGAAACTATGCAGTGGGTTGTCGCCAAAGGCACTGCTGAGGAACTGCACGGGATGGAGCCAGGACAGGATGAGCTGCTGGGACTTCCGGAGCAGCTCTAGGTTCTGCAGGGGAAAGACCGGCAGTGAGTGTGCTGCCCAGGGGCTCTGACCACAGGCCTCCCCCATCCCTGGCTGGTGGAGAGGGTGGCCACTCACAGATTTCTGCCGAGTTTCCTCGCTGTTAGTGGGTGTTGGGACAGGCGATGAGAAGCAAGGGGAGGTCCTGGCGATACGATGGAAGAGTTCATTCTTTTCCTTCCCTCTATGAGCTTCTTCCTAGGAGAAGGACCGCCCATCAATATCTATGCTGGTGACCAGCTCCCATTGTTCCTTTTCTGGGACCTCACTCAGTGTATGCTCATCTGCCTGCATCTTCGATTCAGAAAACAATCCTGAGCTC
>NW_016108556.1:3976-8765 GCF_001604975.1 Cebus imitator
TCTCTATCCTATCCCTTTCCGCCTCCCGCGTGGTTCCCCTCCACCCACCAGAGAGAGTGTGCGCTGGGAAAAGGGGCCAACCACAGCCAACAGATTCTGGGTGTTCTGGGCAAGATTCAGTCCTGAATTCCCCTTTTGCTGAGTCCTCCTGGGCCCGCCTCAGGCAGCTGGATGTAGTGCTAGCACCCACCAGTAGAGGGAACCAACCTCATACTTTCCCTCCCCTTTTTCTGAGCCTTAGGGGTCCCAGGTCTGTGGGGACAAAGAACCCAGACTCAAGGTATTGCCCGAGCTCCTTCGACCTGCAGCAGAGATACAAGCCAAGAAACAGAATTCCTGGGAACAGGCACGGACCACAAGCTCTTCCTCCCATAGCCCTGAAACCGTCAGAGAATCTCAAAGTTGGAAGAGCTCCTGAAGGTGTGAGTCTCCTCCCCAGCTTTGGAACTCAGAACACATCACGCCGAAGGATGCCCTATGCAGCCGTGGAAGCCCATCCTCCTTTGTCTCCTCCTCCTTTCCAGATCTGTGTAGAGCTTATCCAGTTGCAAAGGGCCTGCCCGTGCATTCTCACATCTGACCTGCCACTTGTCTTGTGAAGGAGCTATTGTGATCATCCCATTTCACAGATCAAGAGACTGAGGCTCCGAGAGACTGACTTGCATGAGCTACCTCAGCCAGGGCAGCAGAACTCCACAAGCTTGCTCTTCCCACATCGTGTCCTTCAAAGTCCTTTCTCCAGGCCGGGCAAGGAGGCTTACACGTGTATTCCCAGCATTTTGGGAGGCTGAGGTGGGTGGATCACTTGAGGTCAGGAGTTCAAGACCAGACTGGTCAACATGGCAAAACTGCATCTCTACTAAAAATACAAAAATTAGCTGGGCATGGTGGTGCATACCTGTAATCTCAGCTACTTGGGAGTGCTGATGCAGAGAATCCCTTGAACCGAAGAGGCAGAGGTTGCACTGAGGCAAGATTGTGCCACTGCACCCCAGCCTGGGAGACAGTCCAGAAGTCCATCTCAAAAAAAAAATAAAAAAGCAAAAGAAAAAGAAACAGAGTCCTTTCTCCAGAACAGGCAGTGTGGTGCTACTCAGTTTAGTTAGTTGAGCTGCTTCTGCCTCCTCCTCCTCCTCCTCTTCCTCTTCTTTCTTCTTCTTCTGAGATGGAGCCTCATTCTGTCACCGAGGTTGGAGTGCAGTGGCATGATCTTGGCTCACTGCAACCTCTGCCTTCTGGGTTCAGGTGATTCTCCCGCCTTAGCCTCTTGAGTACCTAGGATTACATGCACCTACCACTATGCCGGGCTAATTTTTGTACTTTTTTAGTAGAGACGGGGTTTCACCATGTTGGCCAGCCTGGTCTCAAACGCCCCATGACTTCAGGTGATCTGCCCGCCTTGGCCTCCCAAAGTACTGAGATTACAGGCACGATCCACCACTCCCAGTGCAGCTATTTCAGCTTCTAAATTTCTCTGAGTCCAGGGATCTTGCCCCCAACACAAGCAGCCCTTTGCCTCATTTTGTCCTTCTATAAGGGGCAGATTGTTCTCCCTCAATTCCCAGATGAGAATGGCCCAGTGGCACGGGGTGCCTTGTGGAAACCTCACAGCAGAACAAGGCAAAGGCAGAGAAGGCCCGGACGGAGCCTCCTGTCCCCTGGTGCCCAGGGTTGGGGCTATTTCAATATCATCTGAAGGTCATAAGCATCGGATGCCCCCAGAGATGGTAGCAGGAAAGAACACGCTCTCCTGCCCTGAAATCTTCCACCCCTGAGTTTAAGGGCATGCAGCTCGCAACACTGTAGAAACACAAGCAAGCAAACAAGCAAACGCTTCCAGAAGTGGTTGGCAGTGGTGTTGCCAACCAACATTGAAAACCCACACCCCTGTGGTCTAGGATGTGAATGCTGTGAATGTCAACTCTCCCCATTCCTAAGTCCCTGCCACCTCCCCCTGTTCAGAGCAGAAGACGAAGCTCATTTTCTGCCACCATTCCTGAAGCATAACCCGACCAGCAACCCGGACTCATCATGTGCTGGGAGGGCACTGGGATGTGGGCTGTTATCCAGGCACGTCAATGGGAGGATCTGAGAGGGATGTCATCAATGATACCAGCTCTGAGAAACATGGGGTCACCAGAAGGGTGGAGACAGGACTTACCCCTGCTCCTTCCAGCGCCATCAAAAAGGAGGAGCCAGGTTGGAATGGAAGAGGGTCCCTGAGCTCCACGTAGCTTTCTGCATCCCCCACCATCCTTCCTCCAATGTCAACCGGAAGGTGAGCCCCCATGACAGGGCTTCTTAGCCAGTGAAGGGGACTTAGACATGGACTGTGAGTTCTGCAGGTGGTGCTGGTTCCCACCCCTGTCCGCTGCATCTTCCTAAGGGAAGCGAGTATCAGCTGGGATTTATCCCTTCTCATCCAGTCCTCATTGCTTATGTCGTTATCTATCTGGCACCTGTAGGCACTTCATTTGCAACCCCAAATAAAATGTCTCTTCCACTTCCCTTGCCCTAGTTCAGATCCTAAAACCTCTGGTTCTCTAGGTTTAAAATCATTTTTACATTGTTCTCATTTTCCAAGGGTAGTTGGGCTTAAGGAATATTCATCTTAAAATTCTTCTGCACACAAGGAATTCCATGACATTGTTTTCTCACGTTTTGGGGAATTTTTGCCTCTGCACTTAATAGCCTGTCTTGTTTTCATTTCTTCTCACTCCTGGTGGGCTAGGTTTGGTGGTGCTGGTGATAGTCGGAGAGGAAGAAATGCTTTCAAGTCATCTCTGGGATGACCGGCGAGCTGAGACCAAAGCTGGGAGCACTGATCTGGTGGAGTGGCCTCAGTAACAGACAGCAGTCATGTGCCAGCTTCCTTCTGGCCCAGGAAGAGTCACGTCCATTATGTTTCAGGCGCCTGGCCCCCAATAGGCCCTGCAGGCCCTGCAGGTTGTCTTCCCAACCTGCCCCTTTCTCCATACCCCCACCCCACCCCATAATATTAGAGAAGGCGCTTAGACAAAATGACGCAACTTAATTTTATTAGGACAGGGCTGGTGGACACTGGAGTGCCACCTTTCGGGGCCAGGAGAGGCACTGGGGAGGGGTCTCAGGGATGCCACCTGGTAGCTAGAGGCCACAGCTGCCCTCCACAGAGCGGCACTGCACAATGCGCAGGAACATCTCAACCTTGTCCATGTCTCTCCAGAAGCAGTAGAGCAGCCCGTAGTTCTTGAGCAATGCGTCATCCCTCTACAAGTTGATGTCAAACTACCTGTAGGTCTGCCTGGAGATCTCCCCAGTCTGGGGGCTGCCATCTTCCAGCCTCTGCAAAATGAAGGAAGAGAAGGAGAGGCCAAGCGCTTGGACACTCTTCCCTCCCTCTCTCACTCATTCTTTCTCCTCCCTCTCTCACTCATTCTTTCTCCTCCCTCCCCTCCAAGGCTCCAAGGTGTAGAGAAAGGGCTGGAGGATTCACGAGTGGAAGTGAAGAATAAGCTGAGTTCTCCTGGGTCAGAGCCTGACTGCTAAAAAGAGAGCAGCAGTGTTTCTTTCTCCCAGCTCTGGAAGCCAGTGGGGACCCAGGATTGGAGACTCCTGGTGCCACCCTCACCCCCATCGGAGTTTGGATGCCTTCCTCTAGGTCCTTCAGGTACTCATAGATGAAGCTGTCTAAGAAACTATGCAGCTGGCTGCTGGCAAAGACACTGTTGAAGAACTGCACGGGCTTGAGCCACAACTGAATGAGCAGCAGGGAGTTTTGGAGCAGCTCTAGGTTCTGCAGGGGAAAGACCAGCAGTGAGTGTGCTGTCCGGGGGCTCTGACCACAGGCCTCCCCCATCGCTGGCTGGTGGAGAGGGTGGCCACTAACAAATTTCTGTAGAGTTTCCTTTCTGTTAGTGGGTGTTGCGGCAGACAATGAGAAGCAAAGGGAGATCCTGGTGTTATGCCGGAAGAAATCCTTCTTTTCCTTCGGGCTATGAGCTTCTTCCTAGGAGAAGCAGTGCCCGTCAATATCTGTGCTGGTGACCAGCTCCCATTGTTCCTTTTCTGGGACCTCACTCAGTGTATGCTCATCTGCCTGCATCTTCGATTCAGAAAACAATCCTGAGCTCCTTCATCTCCTCCCATTACTTCCCAGCAAGTCAAAGTCGCCCCTCCCCGCCCACCCTGACATGCATGCATTTATCAAGAGCTTACAAACTTCTGGTAGATGTCAAAGGCCAGCTGGTTCAGGCGATGGGCGCGGATCATCGCATAGTCATAAAGCAAGGATACGGGAATTGGTGGGAAGGCACTGGCCTCTCGAAGCCAGGGCAGGCAGAGCAGGGTGAAAGTCGGGAGCAGGGGTGCCCGGGAGACTAGGGAGAAACCAGAGGGCCTGGGAGGGAGCCAGAAAGCCAGAAGGCAGTGCTCTTGCTCAGGGACATATAATGCCGAAAGGGATTTTAGGGACCCTTACCTGCAGCCATTGCAGCTAGGTGAGCTGTCCACAGGACTCTCCATGGTTTGGGGAGCTGGGCCTTGGGACCCTGGAGCTGGCCTTTTGTGGGCCCTTTTATACCCTGTCCCCTTCTCTCTCCATGCTGGTCCCCACCTGTTTCCATGTATGTTTGGGCAAGGGAGGGTCACAGACATGCCTGTGTTAGTGGATAATTTAGAAGCTTCTTCCACACATGCTGGTATCATGCCCCCTGGGTTGTCATTTTTCCCTTTCCACCGTCACTAGCACTGTGAGGGTTGTACCCAAGAGGCACCACCCATCCTGGCCTCTCTTTAAGGGGCAGGTGGG
>NW_016108556.1:9874-12849 GCF_001604975.1 Cebus imitator
AAAGAAAAAAGAAAGAAAGAAAGAAAAAAGTCCTTTCCCCAGTGCAGGTAGCATGGTGCTATTCCTTTAGTTATTTCTGCTGGCTCTTATTCATCCTCCTCCTCCACTTCTTCCTCTTCTTCTCCTTCTCTTTCCTCTTCCTTCCCCTCCTCCTCCTTCTTTTTCCTTCCTTCCTCCTTCTCCGTCTTCTCCTTCAAAATGGAGTCTCATTCTGTCACCCAGGCTACAGTGCCGTGGCATGATCTTGACTCACTGCAGCCTCTCATCCTGGGTTCAAGGCATTCTCCCACCTCAGCTTCCTGAGTAGTTGGGATTACAGGTGCCCCCCACTATGCAGGAGAATTTTTGTACTTTTTTAGTAAAGATGGGGTTTCACCATGTTGGCCAGTCTGGTCTTGAACTCATGACTTCAGGTAACCTGCCTGCCTTGGCCTCACAAAGTGCTGAGATCCAACCCAGTTATTTCAGCTTCTAAATTTCTCTGAGTCCAGGGATCCTGCCCCCAATACAAGCAGCCCTTTGCCTCATTTTGTCCTTCTATAAGGGGCAGATTGTTCTCCCTCAATTCCCAGGTGAGAATGGCCCAGTGGCACTGGGTGCCTTGTGGAAACCTCACAGCAGGACATGGCGAAGGCAGAGAAGGCCAGGACTGAGCCTCTTGTCTCCTGGTGCCCAGGGTTGGGGCTATTTCAATATCATCTAGAGGTCATAAGCATCAGATGCCCCAAGAGATGAGAGCAGGAAAGAACACCCTCTCCTGCCCTGAAATCTTTCACCCCTGAGTTTAAGGACATCCAGCATGAGACACTGTAGAAATGCAAGCAAGGAAATCAGCAAACACTTCTAGAAGTGGTTGGCTATGGTGTTGCCAACCAACATTGAAAACCCACACCCCTGTGGTCTAGGATGTGAATGCTGGGCCCTGCCACCTCCCGCTTTTCAGAGTAGAAGTCGGAGCTCATTTTCTGCCGTCATTCCTGAAGCACAACCTGACCAGCACCCCAGACGCATCAGCTGCTCGGAGGGCACTGGGCTGTGGGCTGTTCTCCAGGCAGGCCTGTGGGAGAACCCGAGAGGGATGTCATCAATGATACCAGCTCTGAGAAACATGGGTTCATTGGAAGGGTGGAGACACCAGTTACCCCTGCTCCTTCCAGCACCACCAAAGAGGAGCAGCCAGGTGGGAATGGAGGAGGGTCCCTGAGCTCCACGTAGCTTTCTGTGTCCCCCAACATCCTTCCTCCAATTGTCACCTGGGACATGGAGGCCCCATGACAGGACCTTTTAGCCGGTGCCGCGGACTTAGATGTGGATTGTGAGTTCTGCAGGTGTTGCTGGTTCCCACACCTCTGTGTTGCATCCCACTATGGGAAGCGAGTATCAGCTGAGATTTATCCGTTCCCATCAAGCCCCCATTACCTCCATTGCTATCTATCTGAGTTTCCTTTTTGCTGACGCGTGTCGGGATAGACTGTGAGAAGGAGAGGGAGGTCTAGGGGTTGTGGCACCTGCTGGCACTGCATTTGGAAATCCAAATAAAATGTCTCTTCCACTTTCTTGCCCTAATGCAGATCCCAAATGCTCTCGTTCTATATGTTTCAAACTCATTTTTGCATTGTTCTCAGTTCCCCAGCGTAGTTGTGCTTAAGGAATATTTATCTTAAAATTCTTCTGCACACAAGCAATTCCAAGACATCGTTTTCTCACTTTTTGGGGAACTTTTGCCTCTGTACTTAATAGCCTGTCTTGTTTTCATTTATTCCCACTCCTGGGGGGCTAGCTTTGGTGTTGCTGGTGATGGTTGGGGAGGAAGAAATGCCTTCTAATCATCACTGGGATGATCAGTGAGCTGTGACCAGCAAGCTGGGAGCACTGATCTGGCGGAGTGGCCTCAGTAAGTAATAGACAGCAGTGCTGTGCCGGCTTTCTTCTGACCCAGGAACATCAAGCTCATTATGTTTCAGCGGCCTGGTTCTGAATAGACCTCACAGGCCATGCAGGTTGTCTTCCCAACCTGGCCCTTACTCCATACCCCCACCCCACCCCATAATATTAGAGAGGGACACCTAGTCAGACAAGATGATACAACTTAATATTATTAGGACAGGGTTGGTGGACACTGGAGTGCCACCTTCCAGGGCCAGGAGAGGCAATAGGGAGGGGTTGCAGGGATGCCACCTGGCAGCTAGAAGCCACAGCTGCCCTCCACAGAACAGCACAGCACAATGCGCAGGAATGTCTCGACCTTGTCCATGTCCTTCCGGAAGCAGTAGAGCAGCCCGTAGTTCTTGAGCAATGCGTTATCTTTCTATGAGTTTATGTCAAACTACCTGTATGTCTGCCTGAAGATCTCCCCATTCCAGAAGCTGCCATCTTCCAGCCTCTGAAAAGGTCTCCCTCAGGGACCCGGAACATTCTGAGATTGGCCAAATATCTGGGCTTAGATGGTGATACTCACATCCAGAAGCCCCAAACCTGAGGGTTAGTGCCCCCGTCCCATCTACAGGGCGCTGCCTCTCCTGTCCAGACACATCCTGCTCATAGGGATTTTAGGGGCTCTTACTTGCAGCCATTGCAGCTAGGTGAGCTGTCCACAGGACTCTCCATGGTTTGGGGATTTGGGCCCTGGGATCCTGGAGCTGGTCCCTTGTGGGCCCTTTTATACCCTCACCCCTTTTCTCTGCCTGCTGGCCGCCACCTGTTTCTATGCACGTTCATGCAAGGGGGGCCACGTACCTGTGCTAGTGGATAATTTAGAAGCTTCTCCTACACACGGTAGTATCATGCCCCCTGGCTTGTCTTCTTTCCCTTCCCACTGTCACCAGCGCTGTGAGGGTTGTGCACAGAGTGTCAGCCAGAGGCACCACCCATCCTGTCCTCTCCTTAAGGGGCAGGTCGGTACCCCCTGGCAGCATGCCATGGTGGCCTACCTGAAGGCAGGAAAGGATGTCAGGATAGTCAGTCCTTGAGACCCA
>NW_016108556.1:14419-16068 GCF_001604975.1 Cebus imitator
GCCTCCTGTCCCCTGGTGCCCAGGGTTGGGGCTATTTCAGTATCATCTGAAGATCACAAGCATCAGATGCCCTAGGGATGAGAGCAGGAAAGAACACACTCTCCTGCCCTGAAATGTTCCACCTGTGAGTTTAAGGGCATTGAGCACGTGACGCTGTAGAAACACAAGCAAACAAACAAGCAAACGCTTCTAGAAATGATTGGCAGTGGTGTGCCAACCAACACTGCAAACCCACACCCCTGTGGTCTAGGATGTGAATGCTGGGCTCTGCTGCCTCCCCCTTTTCAGAGCACAAGAAGGAGCTCATTTTCTGTAATGATTCCTGAAGCATAACCTGACCAGCACCCCAGATTCATCATCTGCAGGGAGGGTATTGGGTTCTGGGCTATTCTCCAGGCACGCCTGTGGGAGGATCCGAGAGGGATGTCATCAATGATACCAGCTCTGAGAAACATGGAGTCACTGGGAGGGTGGAGACACCACTTACCCCTGCTCCTTCCAGCACCACCAAAAAGGAGGAGCCAGGTGGGAATTAAGGAGGGTCCCTAAGCTCCACGTAGCTTTCTGCATCCCCCACCATCCTTCCTCCAATGTCAACTGGGACATGGAGCCCCCATGACAGGGCCTTTAATCAGTGCAGGGGACTTAGATGTGGACTGTGGGTTCTGCAGGCGGTGCTGGTTCCCACCTCTGTCCATTGCATCTTTCTAAGGGAAGCGAGTATCAGCTGGGATTTATCCCTTCCCATCCAGTTCTCATTGCTTATGTTGTTATCTATCTGGCACCTGTTGGCACTTCACATACAACCCCAAATGAAATGTCTCTTCCAATTCCCTTGCCCTAATTCAGATCCCAAATGCTCTTGTTCTATATGTATTAAACTCATTTTTGCATTGTTCTCATTTTCGTAGGGTAGTTGGGCTTAAGGAATATTCGTCTTGAAATTCTTCTGCACACAGTGAAATCCATGACATTGTCTCTCACGTTTTGGGGAATTTTTGCCTCTGCACTTAATAGCCTGTCTTGTTTTCATTTCTTCTCACTCCTGGGGGGCTAGGTTTGGTGGTGCTGGTGATGGTCGGAGAGGAAGAAATGCTTTCAAGTCATCACTGGGATGACCGGTGAGCTGTGACCAAAGCTGGGAGCACTGATCTGGTGGAGTGGCCTCAGTAAGTAACAGACAGCAGTCATGTGCCAGCTTCCTTCTGACCCAGGAAGAGTCACGTCCTTTATGTTTCAGGGGCCTGGCTCCCAATAGACCCCGCAGGCCCTGCAGGTTATCTTCCCAACCTGCCCCTTTCTCTATACCCCCACCCCCCACCCCATAATATTAGAGAAGGCGCTTAGACAAAATGATGCAACTTAATTTTGTTAGGACAGGGCTGGTGAACACTGGAGTGCCACTTTTTCAGTCCAGGAGAGGCACTGGGTTAGGGGTCTCAGGGATGCCACCTGGCAGCTAGAGGCCACAGCTGCCCTCCACAGAGCGGCACTTCACAATGCGCAGGAATGTTGCGAACTTGTGCATATCTCTCCGGAAGCAGTAGAGCAGCCTGTAGTACTTGAACAGTGCGTCATCTTTGTACAAGTCGATGTCCAGGTTGCTGTAGGTCTGCCTGGAGATCTCCCCAGTCTGGGGGCTGCCATCT
>NW_016108556.1:21068-25129 GCF_001604975.1 Cebus imitator
CCTGAGTAGTTGGGATTACAGGTGCCCCCCACTATGCCAGGCAAATTTTTATACTTTTTTAGTAAAGATGGGGTTTCACCATGTTGGCCAGTCTGGTCTTGAACTCCTGACATCAGGTAACCTGCCTGCCTTGGCCTCCCAAAGTACTGAGATCCAACCCAGTCATATCAGCTTCTAAATTTCTCTGAGTCCAGGGATCCTGCCCCCAATACAAGCAGCCCTTTGCCTCATTTTGTCCTTCCATAAGGGGCAGATTGTTCTCCCTCAATTCCCAGGTGAGAATGGCCCAGTGGCACTAGGTGCCTTGTGGAAACCTCACAGCAGGACAAGGCGAAGGCAGAGAAGGCCAGGACTGAGCCTCCTGTCTCCTGGTGCCCAGGGTTGAGGCTATTTCAATATCATTTGGAGGTCACAAGCATCAGATGTCCCCAGGGATGAGAGCAGGAAAGAACACACTCTCCTGCTCTGAAATCTTCCACCCCTGAGTGTAAGGGCATCCAGCATGAGACACTGTAGAAACACCAGCAAGGAAACAAGCAAATGCTTCCAGAAGTGGTTGGCTATGGTGTTGCCAACCAACATTGAAAACCCACACCCCTGTGGTCTAGGATGTGAATGCTGGGCTCTGCCACCTCCCACTTTTGAGAGCAGAAGACGGAGCTCATTTTCTGCCGTCATTCCTGAAGCATAACCCGACCAGCACCCCAGACTCATCATCTGCTCGGAGGGCACTGGGCTGTGGGCTGTTCTCAAGGCATGCATGTGGGAGAACCCGAGAGGGATGTCATCAATGATACCAGCTCTGAGAAACATGGGGTCACTGGGAGGGTGGGGACACCACTTACCCTTGCTCCTTCCAGCACCACCGAAGAGGAGCAGCCAGGTGGGAATGGAGGAGGGTCCCTGAGCTCCACGTAGCTTTCTGTGTCTCCCACCATCTTTCCTCCAGTTGTCACCTGGGACATGGAGCCCCCGTGACAGGGCCTTTTAGCCAGTGCTGGGGATTTAGATGTGGATTGTGAGTTCTGCAGGTGTTGCTGGTTACCACACCTCTGTGTTGCATCCCNACTCTGGTTCTCTATGTTTTAAACTCATTTTTGCATTGTTCTCATTTTTCAAGGGTAGTTGGGCTTAAGGAATATTGGTCTTAAAATTCTTCTGCGCACAGGGAATTCTGCGACATTGCTTTCTCATGTTTTGTGTAATTTTTGCCTCTGCACTTAATAGCCTGTCTTGTTTTCATTTCTTCTCACTCCTAGTGGGCTAAGTTTGGTGGTGCTGGTGATGGTCAGAGAGGAAGAAATCCTTTTATGTCATCACTGGGATGACCGGTGAGCTGTGACCAAAGCTGGGAGCACTGATCTGGTGGAGTGGCCTCAGTTAGGAATAGACAGCAGTCATGTACCAGCTTCCTTGTGGCCCAGGAAGAGTCACGTCCTTTATGTTTCAGGGGCCTGGCTCCCAGTAGACCCCGTAGGCCCGGAAGGTTGTGTTCCCAACCTGACCCTTGCTCCATACCTCCACCCCCCACCCCATAATATTAGAGAAGGTACTTAGTCAGACAAAATGATGCAACTTGATTTTATTAGGACAGGGCTGGTGGACACTAGAGTGCCACCTTTCGGGTCCAGGAGAGGCACTGGGGAGGGGTCTAAGGGATGCCACCTCGCCGCAGGGAGGCACACTGGCCATCCACAGCACGGCACTTCACAATGAACAGGAATTTTGTAAGCTCTTTCATGTCCTTCCGGAAGCAGTAGAGTAGCTTGTAGTTCTTGAGCAGTGCGTCATCCTGCAAGTTGAGGTCATAAATGCCGTAGGCCTGCCTGGAGATCTCCCCAGTCTGGGGGCTGCCATCTTGCTGCCTCTGCAAAATGAAGGAAGAGAAAGAGAGGCCAAGCGCTTGGACACTGTTCCCTCCCTCTCTCTCATTCTTTCTCCTCCCTCCCCTCCAAGGCTCCAAGGTGTAGAGAAAGGGCTGGAGGATTCATGAGTGGAAATGAAGAATAAGCTGAGTTCTCCTGGGTCAGGGCCTGACTGCTAAAAAGAGAGCAGCAGTGTTTCTTTCTCCCAGATCTGGAAGCCAGTGGGGACCCAGGATTGGAGACTCCTGGTGCCACCCTCACCCCCATCAGAGTTTTGATGACTTCCTCTAGGTCCTTCAGGTAGTCATAGATGAAGCTGTTTAAGAAACTATGCAGTGGGTTGTTGCCAAAGGCACTGCTGAGGAACTGCACGGGATGGAGCCAGGACAGGATGAGCTGCTGGGACTTTCGGAGCAGCTCTAGGTTCTGCAGGGGAAAGACCGGCAGTGAGTGTGCTGCCCAGGGGCTCTGACCACAGGCCTCCCCCATCCCTGGCTGGTGGAGAGGGTGGCCACTCACAGATTTCTGCAGAGTTTCCTCGTTGTTAGTGGGTGTTGGGACAGACTCTAGGAAGCAAAGGGAGGTCCTGGCGNAATCATCACTGGGATGATCAGTGAGCTGTGACCAGCAAGCTGGGAGCACTGATCTGGTGGAGTGGCCTCAGTAAGTAATAGACAGCAGTGCTGTGCCGGCTTTCTTCGGGCCCAGGAGGATCAGGTTCATTATGTTTCAGCGGCCTGGTTCCGAATAGACCTCACAGGCCATGCAGGTTGTCTTCCCAAACTGGCCCTTACTCCATACCCCCACCCCACCCCATAATAATAGAGAGGGGCACCTAGTCAGACAAAATGATGCAACTTAATGTTATTAGGACAGGGTTGGTGGACACTGGAGTGCCACCTTCCGGGGCCAGGAGAGGCAATAGGGAGGGGTCACAGGGATGTCACCCGGCAGCTAGAAGCCACAGCTGCACTCCACAGAGCGGCACTGCACAATGCACAGGAATGTCTCGACCTTGTCCATGTCCTTCCGGAAGCAGAAGAGCAGCCTGTAGTTCTTGAGCAATGCGTCATCGTTCTGCGAATTTCTGTCAAACTTCCTGTAGGTCTGCCTGAAGATCTCCCCAGTATGGGGGCTGCCATCTTCCAGCTTCCGCAAAGGTCTCCCTCAGGGACCAGGAACATTCTGATATTGGCCGAATATCTGGGCTTAGATGGTGATACTCACATCCAGAAGCTCCAAACCTGAGGGTTAGTGCCCCCGTCCCATCTACAGGGTGCTGCCTCTGCTGTCCAGACACATCCTGCTGATAGGGATTTTAGGGGCTCTTGCTTGTAGCCATTGCAGCTAGGTGAGCTGTCCACAGGACTCTCAGTGGTTTGGAGAGTTGGGCCTTGGGATCCTGGAGCTGGTCCCTTGTGGGCCCTTTTATACCCTCGCCCCTTTTCTCTGCCTGCTGGCCCCCACCTGTTTCTATGCACGTTCATGCAAGGGGGGGCCACGTACCTGTGCTAGTGGATAATTTAGAAGCTTCTCCTACACATGCTGGTATCATGTCCCCTGGCTTGTCGTCTTTCCCTTCCCACTGTCACCAGCACTGTGAGGGTTGTGCACAGAGTGTCAGCCAGAGGCACCACCCATCCTGTCCTCTCTTTAACCGGCAGGTCGGTGCCCTCCGGCAGCATTCCATGGTGGCCTGTCTGAAGGCGGGATAGGATGTCAGGACAGTCAGTCCTTGAGACCCACACGGACCCCATCCCACTCTCTATCCTATCCCTTTCCGTCTCCCCGTGTGGTTCCCCTCCACCCACCAGAGAGAGTGTGTGCTGGGAAAAGGGGCCAACGGCACCCAATAGATTCTGGGGGTTCTGTGCATGATTCAGACCTGAATTCCACTTTGGCTGAGTCCTGGGCCTGCCCCAGGCAGCTGGATGCAGTGCTAACACTGACCACCAGAGGGAACCAACCCCATTCTTGGCCCTCCCATCTTCCTGAGCCTTGGGGCTCCCCCAGGTCTGTGGGGACGAAGAACCCAGACTCAGGGTATTACCCCAGCTCCTTGGACCTGCAGTAGAGATACAAACCAAGAAACAGAAATCCCGGCAACAGACAGGAACCACAAGCGCTTCCTCCCATAGCCCTGAAACCATCAGAGAATCTCAAAGTTGGAAGAGCTCTTGAAGGTTTGAGTCTCCT
>NW_016108556.1:26249-28934 GCF_001604975.1 Cebus imitator
GGGTGCCTTGTGGAAACCTCACAGCAGGACAAGGCGAAGGCAGAGAAGGCCAGGACTGAGCCTCCTGTCTCCTGGTGCCCAGGGTTGGGGCTATTTCAATATCATCTGAAGGTCACAAGCATCAGATGCCCCCAGAGATGAGAGCAGGAAAGAACACCCTCTCCTGCCCTGAAATCTTCCACCCCTGAGTTTAAGTGCATTGAGCACGTGATGCTTTAGAAACACAAGCAAGCAAATGCTTCTAGAAGTGATTGGCAGTGGTGCTGCCAACCAACATTGAAAACCCACACCCTTGTGGTCTAGGATGTGAATGCTAGGCCCTGCCACCTCCCCCTTTTCAGAGCAGAAGATGGAGCTTATTTTCTGCCATCATTCCTGAAGCATAACCCGACCAGCACCCCAGACTCATCAACTGCTGGGAGGGCACTGGGCTGTGGGCTGTTCTCCAGGCAGGCGTGTGGGAGGATCCGAGAGGGATGTCATCAATGATACCAGGTCTCAGAAACATGGGGTTACTGGGAGAGTGGAGACACCACTTACCCCTGCTCCGTCCAGCACCACCAAAGAGGAGGAGCCAGGTGGGAATGGAGGAAGGTCCCTGAACTCCACGTAGCTTTCTGCATCCCCCACCATCCTTCCTCCATGTCAACTGGGACATGGAGCCCCCATGACAGGGCCTTTTAGCCAGTGCAGGGGACTTAGAGGTGGACTGTGAGTTCTGCAGGCGGTGCTCATTCCCACCTCTCTCCATTGCATCTTTCTAAGGGAAGCAAGTATCAGCTGGGATTTATCCCTTCCCATACAGTTCTCATTGCTTACGTTGTTATCTATCTGGCACCTGTTGGCACCTTCATTTACAACTCGAAATAAATTTCTCTTCCATTTCCCTTGCCCTAATTCAGATCCCAAATACTCTGGTTCTCTATGTTTTAAACTCATTTTTGCATTGTTCTCATTTTTCAAGGGTAGTTGGGCTTAAGGAATATTGGTCTTAAAATTCTTCTGCACACAGGGAATTCTGTGACATTGCTTTCTCATGTTTTGGGTAATTTTTGCCTCTGCACTTAATAGCCTGTCTTGTTTTCATTTCTTCTCACTCCTGGTGGGCTAGGTTTTGTGGTGCTGGTGATGGTCAGAGAGGAAGAAATTCTTTCATGTCATCACTCGGATGACCGGTGAGCTGTGACCAAAGCTGGGAGCACTGATCTGGTGGAGTGGCCTCAGTTAATAATAGGCAGCAGTCATGTGCCAGCTTCCTTCTGGCCCAGGAAGAGTCACGTCCTTTATGTTTCAGGGGCCTGGCTCCCAGTAGACCCCGTAGGCCCTGCAGGTTGTCTTTCCAACCTGCCCCTTGCTCCATACCTCCACCTCCCACCCCATAATATTAGAGAAGGTACTTAGTCAGACAAAATGATGCAACTTGGTTTTATTAGGATAGGGCTGGTGGACACTAGAGTGCCACCTATCGGGTCCAGGAGACGCACTGGGGAGGGGTCTAAGGGATGTCACCTGGCCGCAGGGAGATACAGCTGCCCTCCACAGCGCGGCACTTCACAATGCGCAGGAATTTTGTAACCGCTTTCATGTCCTCCCGGAAGCAGTAGAGCAGCTTGTAGTCCTCGAGCAGTGTGTCATCCTCCAAGTTGATGTCATAAATGCCGTGGGCCTGCCTGGAGATCTCCCCAGTCTGGGGGCTGCCATCTTGCTGCCTCTGCAAAATGAAGGACGAGAAGGAGAGGCCAAGCGCCTGGACACTGTTCCTTCCCTCTCTCTCATTCTTTCTCCTCCCTCCCCTCCAAGGCTCCAAGGTGTAGAGAAAGGGCTGTAGGATTCATGAGTGGAAATGAAGAATAAGCTGAGTTCTCCTGGGTCAGGGCCTGACTGCTAAAAAGAGAGCAGCAGTGTTTCTTTCCCCCAGATCTGGAAGCCAGTGGGGACCCAGGATTGGAGACTCCTGGTGCCACCCTCACCTCCATCAGAGTTTCGATGACTTCCTCTAGGTCCCTCAGGTAGTCATAGATGAAGCTGTTTAAAAAATTATGCAGTGGGTTGTCGCCAAAGGCACTGCTGATGAACTGCACAGGATGGAGCCACAACTGGATGAGCTGCTGGGACTTCCGGAGCAGCTCTAGGTTCTGCAGGGGAAAGACCGGCAGTGAGTGTGCTGCCCAGGGGCTCTGACCACAGGCCTCCCCCATCCCAGGCTGGTGGAGAGGCTGGCCACTCACAGATTTCTGCAGAGTTTCCTCGTTGTTAGTGGGTGTTGGGACAGGCGATGAGAAGCAAGGGGAGGTCCTGGCAGTATGCTGGAAGAGTTCATTCTTTTCATTCCCTCTATGAGCTGCTTCCTAGGAGAAGGACTGCCCATCAATATCTATGCTGGTGACCAGCTCCCATTGTTCCTTTTCTGGGACCTCACTCAGTGTATGCTCATCTGCCTGCATCTTCGATTCAGAAAACAATCCTGAGCTCCTTCGTCTCCTCCCATTACTTCCCAGCAAGTCAAAGTCACCCCTTCCTGCCCACCCTGACATGCATCCATTTGTCAAGAGCTTACAAACTTCCGGTTGATGTCAAACGACAGCAGTCTCAGGCGATAGGCGCGCATCAGAGCATAGTTATAAAGCGAGGGTAAGGGCATTGTTGGGAGGGCACCGGTCTCTCGAAGCCAGGGCAGGCAGAGCA
>NW_016108556.1:30845-31793 GCF_001604975.1 Cebus imitator
TCCTCCTCCTCCTCCTCCTCTTCTCCTTCTCTTTCTTATTCCTTCCCCTCCTCCTCCTTCTTCTTTCTTCCTTCCTCCTTCTCCTCCTTCTCTTTCTTCTTCAAAACGGAGTCTCGTTCTGTCACCCAGGCTAGAGTGCAGTGGCATGATCTTGACTCACTGCAACCTCTGCCTTCTGGGTTCAAGGCATTCTCCCAACTCAGCCTCCTGAGTAGTTGGGATTACAGGTGCCCCCCACTATGTCAGGTGAATTTTTATACTGTTTTAGTAAAGATGCGGTTGCACCATGTTGGCCAGTCCGGTCTTGAACTCCAGACTTCAGGTGATCGGCCTGCCTTGGCCTACCAAAGTACTGAGATCCAACCCAGTTATATCAGCTTCTAAATTTCTCAGAGTCCAGGGATCCTGCCCCCAATATAAGCAGCCCTTTGTCTCTTTTTGTCCTTCTATAAGGGGCAGATTGTTCTCCCTCAATTCCCGGGTGAGAATGGCCCAGTGGCACAGGGTCCCTTGTGGAAACCTCACAGCAGGACAAGGCAAAGGCACAGAAGGCCAGGACTGAGCCTCTTGTCTCCTGGTGCCCAGGGCTGGGGCTATTTCAGTATCATCTGGAGGTCATGAGCATCAGATGTCCCCAGAGATGAGAGAAGGAAAGAATACCCTCTCCTGCCCTGAAATCTTTCACCCCTGAGTTTAAGGACATCCAGCATGAGACACTGTAGAAACACCAGCAAGGAAAGAAGCAAATGCTTCCATAAGTGGTTGGCTATGGTGTTGCCAACCAACATTGAAAACCCACACCCTTGTGGTCTAGGATGTCAATGCTGGGCTCTGCCACCTCGCACTTTTGAGAGCAGAAGACCGAGCTCATTTTCTGCCGTCATTCCTGAAGCACAACCCGACTAGCACCCCAGACTCATCATCTTCTGGGAGGGTACTGGGCTGTGC
>NW_016108557.1:0-1792 GCF_001604975.1 Cebus imitator
AATGGAGGCTCCTGTTGGGTCCTGAACATTCTAAAGCAAATGAAACAAGAAACATTTAAAAATCAAATAGAAAACCACAGCAGTTACTAAGACTTATATACTGGATAACGGTTTGATACATGAAGAAAACAGATGCTAACAATAATTCCCTGACCTCACCAATTTCTCCCCAGAGGGAAGAATGTTAATATCATCCCTTGCCTGATTCTCTCAGCACTCCCTGGACCTTATTTCTGTGGTAAGAAAAAAAATCACATTATCTTTGCTCTTCAACTGCAGACAGATCAAAAGATGACTTCCTAGCTAACTTCCCCAGCAGGGTGGCCAAAGAAACAAGCAGCAGGAGAGAACCAGGCAACAGGACCATGATTTCCACCCTCTGCCTTAAAAGTGCATTATGTGTTTACTGGAAAGGCTGAGGTCTCAGCTAAGTAAAGGGCTTGTGTTAAATATGGAAGCATGGGTGTCTGACATATCGCATATCTATCGCAAAGACCACAACTAACCTTAATGGACCAAATGAAGAAACTTTCCAAAGTCTACTGTACAACTGATTTTCCATAATTCAGTTATTCAGTTATCATTAGTAACTCTAATTACTAGTAATTATTAGTAATTCAGTTATTACTAAAATACTTTTATAACAAACTGCATGGCTGTTTCACATCTGCTCCTAACTCTGGACACTCTCTAGATTCAGGATAATGTATGCAGGAACAAAGTCCAAACATGACACCAGTTTTAAAAAAGGCAATAATGAGGCCCTACAAGATAGGTCCCTAAAGACTCCCTAAGATGGTGAATTTTCCACTGAGGATCTCAGAACGAAGAGGTTCCTCATGAGGCTTCAGCTTCACAATGCCTTCCTTATGTCGAGGCAAAAAGGAAACACAGCAGAATGTAGTACTATGAAAATACTGTATATCCAGGACAGCTCCGTGTAACCACCAAATCTCAGAGGTAAGGTGGTTATCAATGAATGAATTATACATTTCATATCTAAATAAGTTTCATAACTATTTCATAACTAATTCTACTTCATTTAGTTGAATTAGAATTCAACTAAATGGGACAGGTGTGGTGGCTCATGATTGTAATCCCAGCACTCTGGGAAGCCGAGATGGGCAGATCACCTAAGGTCAGGGGTTTGAGACCACTGGGTAACATGGTGAAACCCTGTCTCTACTAAAAATTAGCCTGGCATGGTGGTGCACCACTGTAATCCCAGCTACTCGGGAGGTGGAGGCAGGAGAATCGCTTGAACCTGGGAGGTGGAGCTTGCACTGAGCCAAGATAGCACCACTGCACTTTAGTCTGGGCAACAGAATGAGACTCCGTCTCAAATTAAAAAAAAATAAAAATTCAGCTAAATGAATAATAAAGTCAACTAAATGAATTATGAATTTATTTGTAACCTGCTTCCAAGCCAGCCAAACATTTTCAGAATTCCTGTCTGAAGCTACTTTATCAGCCCCTCAGGTTGGGTATTTTTATCTGAATCAGTAAGAATTCTAACCCTGAAGAGTAACCAGTATGTTACTTTCAGGTTCAGGATCAAGGTCCTTAAACACACAGCAACACTGACATGGTACCAGGACACCATGTCAAAATATGAACCTTAAAAATGTCTGGATGCATTCATCCTCACACATCTTCTAGGTTTAGGCCTCTCCCGTGTTTAAATAGGAGCCCTCTCTCCACCTGATATAGTCTCCAACAACAGCTACCATGACTTCATTTTCCTCACTCTGATAGCCACATTCCTTCCTTCCTTCCTTCCCCTTTCTTTCTT
>NW_016108557.1:2762-5383 GCF_001604975.1 Cebus imitator
GGCTGAAGCTGTTCACCTGCCTCAGCCCCCCAAAGAGCTGGGATTACAGGTGTAAGCCACTGTGCTCAGCCTCCAGCCCTCCTTTTAAATGACAAGATTCACCACTTACATTTCTTTAACTGGAGACATTCTCTACCTTTGTATTCCATGATAACAAAAAAATATTATCGTGGTTTGTCCTCTTTCATCAACTGCTTGTTTTAAATCTTTTAGGCTGGGCACGGTGGCTCACGCCTATAATCCCAGTACTTTAGGAGACCGAGGTGGGCAGATCATTTGCAATAAGGAGTTCAAGATCAGCCTGGGCAACATAGTGAAAGCCTATCTCTACTAAAACAATTAGCTGTGCGTGGTGGTGTGTGCCTGTGGTCCCAGCTACTCAGGAGGCCGAGGTGAGGCAGGAGGATCAGTTGAGCTTGGGAGACAGAAATTTGCAGTGAGCTGAGATCATGCCACTCTATTCATGTCTGGGTGACAGAGCAAGACTCTGTCTCAAAAAAAGAAAAGTGATTCCACAGAAGCCAATGCTGCCTTATCATAACATTTACATAATTGTTGACTTATTCGGCTTATTTTCTTTTGATTTTTTAAACAGAATCTCGGCTGGGTGCAGTGGCTCACACTTGTAATCCCAGCACCTTGGGAGGCTGAGGTGAGTGGATCACAAGCACAGGAGTTCGAGACCAACCTGGCCAACACAGTGAAATCCCATCTCTACTAAAAATAGCTGGGGGTGGTGGCACACGCAGTTGCAGTGAGCTGAGATCGTGCCACTGCATTCCAGCCTGGCAACAGAGCTAGACTTCATCTCAAAAAAAAAAAAAAAATCTCACAGAATCTCACTCTGTTGCCCAGGCTGGAGTACAGTGGTATGATCTTGCCTCACTACAACCTCCACCTCCTGGGTTCAAGTGATTCTCCCTCCTTAGCTTCCCAAGTGGCTAGGAATGCAGGTACCACCATGCCCAGCTAATTTTTGTATTTTTAGTAGAGACAGGGTTTTGCCATTTTGGCCAGGCTGGTCTTGAACTCCCGACCTCAAGTGATCCTCCTGCTGTGGCCTCCCAAAGTGCTGGAATTACAGGTGTGAGCCACCATGTCCCACCCTATTATCTCTTTCTAAATACTAATCTCTGCACCTGGAACATAGTAAGTATAAAATAAATACCTGTTGAGTAAATGATTGAATATTGAATGAGCTGGTCCACAAGATAGAGGCAACTGAGCTTCAGTTAGGCTAATCCTAGTGCTTGTTATCCCATTGCTTTTTTTATTTTAGGGAGATTTTGTATCTCTTTAGGAGGATTCTGACCCCAAAGTAACATGCTGTAGAGTGTTTTATCAAAGACACTACTGGCCAAGCACGGTGGCTCACACCTGAAATCCCAGCACTTTGGGAGGCTGAGGTTGGTGGATCACAACGTCAGGAGATCAAGACCATCCTGGCCAACATGGTGAAACCCCATCTCTACTTAAAATACAAAAATTAGCTGGGTGTGGTGGCAGATGTCTGTAATCCCAGCTACTTAAGAGGCTGAGGCAGGAAAATCACTTGAACCCAGGAGATGGAGGTTGCAGTGAGCCAAGATGATGCCACTGAACTCCAGCCTAGCAACAGAGTGAGGCTCCATCTAAAAAAAAATAAAAAGACACTACAAAATGAGAAAGCAAACATAAGCACAAAACCAAATTCCATGTCCCCTCAAAAAGCAAAAATCAAAACAAAGTAAAATCCTGATGCAGCTACTTAAAGATACTTTAAGATAATGGACCTAGCTAAAGATACTTTAAGATAATGGACCTAGCTAAAGATACTTTAAGATAATGGACCTAGCTAATACACAGTTGCTCTTCTTTTCCAGGGTTAAAACTTCCCTTCCTGGGGAGGAAGGCAGCAAATCACACTGCCATGAGTGTACCTATGCAACTATCTTGCATGTTCTTCAAATGTACCCCAAAACCTAAAATGCAATTAAAAAAAGGGGGGGGGGAAACAAAACTTCCCTTCCTGAGCTGCCCACTAAGCTCAGCATTCATCTGAATGTCCTTTCTAAAAGCTCTAGACATCCTGAACACCAACAGATTTTCATGTGGCCAGAGACCAATGAAAAGAGCTAGGATTAAAATTCTAGGAAGGTGAAACCCCTCTCCTGCCACCGGATGCTGTCAGGCTACTCCCTCAGTCTCCATGATTAGAAGTGGCATCCTGGTCTATAACCAAAACTTAGGTACAAAAGTAGTGCCTTCCAGCAGCTGCCTTGCCCAGCTTCAGCTCTCACAGGGGCTCCTGGATATGGATCCATTTTTTATGGGAGTGGAGACGACACTTAGAGAACCAATGTGTGTGTCGAGCATGGCAGAGAAAACAACACTTTGCCCAACTGCCACAGGTCTGGTCCACCCCGAGCAACATATCTGTAGGAGTGGAACAATTCTATGGCACGGAGCACATCAAACTTCCTGGCCATGAGGAACTTGACAGCCACATTCCAAGACAGCGGGGAGACATTGTACTGAACTGTCCACTTGTCAATCTCTTCAAGAAACTGCTTGGTAGCCTGTTTGACAAAGAAAGAAAGAATAATTGGTAAGACGAGAACATATTTATGGAGTCAAAAAAC
>NW_016108557.1:5908-7770 GCF_001604975.1 Cebus imitator
GGTACAGCAGTCTCAGCTGCTGCTTTGGTCCCACAAGCCAATTGGACACAGCAAAAGAATCAGGAAATGGTTTTGCCTTTGGAATTTGAGAGTAGCAAAACTATTAAGAATTTATCAAATCAAAAGAGCAAATATTCTTTGTGCTGACTAACCCCACTGGACAAAAGATGAGTCACAGCTTAGAAAATATTTCAACTCCAGGTCAGTGGTTTGAATCTATCTGTGCTTATGAAACAGATGTTGTTAACACCTGGCAGCCAAGGAAGAGCTGGAGTTCAAACAGCTCTGGTCTTCCTTTGGGATAAGGTCTAAACTGATATACGGAGAAACTAACATTACCACTTACAACCCTCCTTAACCAGCTTTTCAGGTAAGGGTAAAATTTGTTTTGTTTTGTTTTGCTTTTTTGAGACAGGGTCTTGCTCTGTCACCGAGGATGGAGTGGATTGCTGGAATCACTGCTCACTACAGCCTCGACCTCCTGGGCTCAATGGATCATCCTGCCTCAGCCTCCTGAGTAGCTAAGACTACACGCATGTGTCATCATGTCTGGCTAACTTTTGCATTTTTTAGTAGAGATGGGATTTCTCCATGTAGCCCAGGCTGGTCTTGAACTCCTGAGCTCAAGCAATCCACCTGCCTCAGCCTCCCAAAGTGCTGGGATTACAGGTGTCAGACACCATGCCCGGCCTCAAGGGTAAGATTTGTTCCTGCATAGTCAAAAAGCATATTATGATTACATACTTCTCCCACAATCATGTTTAAATGAAGAAAAACAACACTTGACTATGGTCATGAAGATAAAGGTACTAGAGAAATTGCTATAAAACAGCTGAGAAAGTTGTCAATTAAGCAGGGTATGCTTTGGATACCATTCACTAGTGTTGCAATAATGGTATCAGAGAGAATAAAACCAACAACGCAGTCTCTATGTTACATCAAACTCCCAAGAGCAGCTATAATTTTGAGATGAGCTTTGGGCAAGGAGCTAGCCTCTCAAGAGATCAAGAATAATGTGCTGACACTCTGAGTTCCACAGGTAGTACCTTAAATCCTGTGTCCCAAGACAACCTAGGAGACAGTGGAGAGCCAGACCTATAAGCTACACCTGCTCTTAAATAAAAAACTTCTGTCTCCTGAGATGCCAGTCACCTAACCACAAAGGAGAAAGTTTAGTGTGGTTTGGGATTTATAATTTGACTTTACAGTGGTGCAAAAGTGATAAGCATTTAGTAGAAACTGTATTTTGAATACCCATACAACTATTTCATTTTTTGCTTTCATTAACCTCATTAAATCATATAATTTCCATCATATGGAAATGTACATTAAACATTGACACCTCAGGACAATAAATAACTGGGGACAATGTAGCCACACCTCCATAGGGAAACTTGTGGATGGCTGAAACCAGGAATGTTGAACCCACATGTGTCCAGGGAGAGCTATTTCCGGGGTGTGTGCATCATCCATAAACACACGTGGTTACAGGCAGATGAAGTGCACTGGAGACAGCACTGCAGTGGACCAGGAGAGTGAGTCTCAGCACTTCCCCGACCGAAAGCCTCAGACTAGCTCCCTGTATCTTACAGATAATCCCCCTAAGCAAAGCAATACCTGCTTTGTATGCTATGTGAGGAACAAATATTTCAAAAGTTTCACTCATTCTTCAGCAAACATGTTAGTTTTTTTGTTTTCTGTTTTTCTTTCCAGCTTTTATCTTAGGTTCAGTGGCACATGTGCAGGCGTTTTACATAGGTAAATTGTGCGTCTCAGGGTTTGGTGTACAGATTATTTTGCCACCCAGCTAATAAGCACAGTGCCCTATAGGCAGCTTTTTGACCCTCACCCTCCTCCCACTC
>NW_016108557.1:9345-17829 GCF_001604975.1 Cebus imitator
CCCCCTCACCCAGCAATGAAGGGCTGCCCCGCGCCTTCCTGCAGAGCCAGCGCACCCTGTTCCACATCCTGGATGACCGGCGACACAGCTCCTGCACCTGTGCGAGATCGAGTCCCGCTGGCAGGGTGCCGACGTGGCGCGAGCTGCCCCGCGGGATGCTCCAGAACCTGTGCCAGGTGGCCCCGGCCAGCAGCTACTTGATCTTCGAGCGCTTCGTGGCCAGCCTGCGCACCTCGCTGCTGAGGCTGACTGCGGCCCCGGGCCCCAAGCGCGCCATGGCCCCGGAGGGGACCAGTCGCCGCTGCAGCTCCTGGTGTCGGTGCTCCTCTACTAGCCGCGGACTGTCCTGGAGAGGAAGTCCCTGCCCCTGGGCGTGCGTGCTCTCAGGCCGGCCCCAGCGACGCGGACCCGCAGCCCGGAGCAGCTGTGCCCCCCGCTCCCCGTCCAGGCGGCGCCCTGCCCCGCGGAGCCTGAGCAGCCCCAGAGCCGGCGCTGGAACGGAGCCCCAGCGCGGACGCAGGTGCAGCGGCCTGCGATGCAGGCCCTGGAGGCGGACTCAGGGGATGCCCGGCGGCGCCGTGCCGGAGTGGAACGTCGGAGGCTCACCATCACCTGCGGCGTGGGCTGCGGCCTGCCGAAGCAGGTGAAGGAGCTGGAGCAGGAGGAGGTGCTGCTGCAGGGTTTGGAGATGATGGCGCGGGGCAGCGACTGGTACCAGCAGCAGCAGCAGGAGTGCCGGAGCGCCAGCGCCTCCTGGGCCAGAGCAGAGGCTGCACCGACTTTGGGGCCGAGGGGAGCCCCCGCCCACTGGGGCGGCTAGTGCCAGAGGTACAGGAGGTGGCCCGGGGCCTGGGGGAGCTGCTGGCTGCGGCCTGTGCCAGCTGGGCCCTGCCCACTCCTCCTCCGGACCCCCTGCCCTGCCCTGACGTCCACCTCGCTCTGGGCTGGCAGCAGCAGACCATCCTCATGCCGAAGGAGCAGAACCGACTCCTCACCCGGGAGGCGACCGAGAAGAGGGACCACATCACGCAGCCGGAGCAGGAGGAGTCACGCTAGTTAAGCAGCTGTTGAGGCCCGCGCCCTGAGCCAGCAGCACGGGGACCTCTGGACTCCACCTTCATCTAGCCCGCGTGAGGCTAGCGGGCCCTCAGGGCCGGCCTGGCACTCAGCCCTGCGAAAGCAGGCGCCCGTCGCACTCATCCTCTCTGTCTGGAGACCCCTGGCAGGCCCAGGCGCTGTCCCTGAGTGGGCGCCTTCCTGCCCCCCTTGCCATCAGGCTCCCCAGGCCTGCCCCAGACTGACCTCGCGCCGAGCCCTGGACTCGGTTTTGGCCCCTGGTGCTGACATGGGCTGGGGCTCTCTTTAGTCCGCATGGCCTGCAGCTACTGCTGCCGCTGTCAGTGGACACGGGGGATCCCTCCACGAGTTAGCAGATCTCTGGCTGCCCCAGCAGTTTCCAGCGGTTTCCAGCGGTTTCCAGCGGTGCTGCCCTGGGTCCCAACTCCAGGGAAAGGCGCTGCTCACGCCAGGCTGCACTTCCGACAATGGCCAGCAGAGGGCGCGGGCGGCTCCGATGTGGGTCTAAGGCCAGCTTTCCCCTCCCCAGGGCACCAGGACTAGGTGGCTTTCGCTTGGATGGGAGCAGACGGAAGGGGTGGGGATGGCCTCTAAGCAGGGTATGCTAGCCTGGCAGGGATGGCGGTCGGATTTCCAGTCCTGGCCAAGGCTGAGGGAGTCTGGCTGCAGCAGATGGGGGAGCTTGGCCTGCGTGTGCCTCCCGCAGACCCCACCACCCCATCCTGGCCTTCCTCATCCTGGCCAGGACGCTGCCCCACGTTGAGTCCCACACAACAACCTGTGCGCCTGTCTCCCCAGGAGGCCCTGTCCCCAGACAGCCCCCAGGCACGTCATAGGCTCTGCCTGTCTTTCTGCCCCCCACTCAGGATTCCTAAGGTCTGGGGTCCTGCTCATCCCCCTTTTTCCCCAAGCCCAGCCTGACTCCAAGTTTCAGAGAAAAGAAGCCACTTCCTTGAGCCAAGGGCAAGGAAAACCTCCAGGGTACAGGAGGAGGCTGGGGCAGGTCCCCTTGGGTGTCACTCCCTGCCCCCACCCACGCCCACTCCTGGTGTGCTGGGGTAGGTACTGGTGGGGGGGCCTCTGCCGCAGCCCACGCCGCCGGTGATGGTGAGCCTCTGATGTTCCCCTCAGGCACTAGGCCGCCAGGTATCCACTGAGTCCGCCTCCTGGGCCTGCAGGCAGCTGAACCTGCGCCTGCACTCGGCTCCGTTCCAGCGCCGAGCTCTGGGGCTGCTCGGGCTCCGTGGGGCAGGGCGCCGCCTGGACGAGGGGAGAGGGGGCACAGTTGCTCCGGGCTGCGGGCCCGCGCCTCTGGGGCCGGCCTGAGAGCGCGCACGCCCAGGGGCAGGGCCTTCCTCTCCAGGACAAGCTGCGGCTACTAGGGGGGCACCGACACCAGGAGCTGCAGCGGCGGCGGAGGCGGCAGCGGCGACTGGTCTCCTGGGGGGCCGCAGCCCGCTTGGGGCCCTGAGCCGCCATCAGCCTCAACAGCGAAGTGCGCAGGCCCGCCACGAAGCGCTCAAAGATCAAGTCGCCGCTGGCCGGGGCCACCTCCCGCGCTTGGCTCTCTGCGGGGACCTCCCACACAGCTCAGAAGGAGCTGGTCACCACATGTCATCAGACTCAGAGTGGCCCAAGCCTAGCCCCACATGCAGGCTGGGAGCACCCTCAAAGCAGGGCTGGGGGCTCTTCCTGGGCTGCTGGGGGAGTTGGAAATAACCCTGACGTCCACGCTTACTGGCGCACACAGATGTGGGCACACACAAGTGCACGTGGCCACTTTCACAGACCTGGCCGCTGTGGCGGACACCAGAAGCCCAGTATGGCTACTGCCTCCGTCTCCAGGTCCTCTAACTTGAAGACCTGGGCCAGTGGCACTTGTGGGAAAGGAAGCGAGCACAGGATGGGGACAGGCTCCATTTTCTGGGCATGTGAGCCCCATGCCAGCACTGCCCACAAATAATTGGCCCAGCAAGACCAAGCACGTGAGCCCCATGCCGGCACTCCCGAGCAAAACCAGACCTCAGGACCTCAGGAACCGGTGCCTGCTCTGCTTGCCCATGGGAGGCCTGAAGAGGGATCCCCTTACCCAGCATGAGCAGGGCCTGGAACTGCTCTGGAAGCACCTGGCCCGTCCCAGCGCTGCTTCTGTGCCACAGGACACTGCCAGCCATCAGCCCCCACTCTCTGCACACCCCAGCCCTCCCTCAGCTGGAAGGAGGGCCCATTTCCAAAATCACAGTTCCCACCATGCCCAGCCCCTGGCAGACACACATGGAGGGCCTGAAAGGAGACCCCGGACCCATCATCGGTGAGGCAAATTAGGGTGCACTGTTGGTCAGGGTCGGGGGTTTCCGGGGGTGAGAACTTGGTGAGGGTAAGACCTGGGGCCTTCCTGGGCAGGGGACACAAGCTGGCCTTGAGGGACACGCGGGACTAGGGCAAATGGAGAGCAGGGATCCTGGGCCTGGAGGGTGGACTTCCCTGGGGCCTTTCCTGCGGTGACAGGGAAGGTGACTGCAGGGAGGGCCCTTTGTGCAGGGGAGCCGGAGCGGCACCAGCCTCGATGCCAGCTGAGGCCTGAGCTGCAGTGGGGTTGGAGCCCTGGTGGCTGCCCAGGCCAGTGACGAAGGGGTGAGTGAGGGTGGTAAGGCAGGACCTTCACAGGCCCGTGTCCCCAGATGTGGGAGGGGGCCATGGCGCCCATCCCTGTGGAGGCTCTGAGGAGCACGGACGGTGATTCTGGGCCTGAGGACCTGGTCTACACCATCGAGCAGCCCAGCAACGGGCGGGTAGCGCTGCGGGTGGTGCCGGGCACGAGGCGCGCAGCTTCACGCAGGCCCAGCTGGACGATGGGCTCATGCTGTTCTCACACAGAGGTGGTTGCTGAGGGCCGGGCCCCGGGTTCCTGCTGCCCACGGGGGAACCCTGAGGTGGGGAGCCAGCTCGGGCCAGCAGACCCAATGCCCCCTTCCCAGGAGCCCTGGACAAAGGCTTCAGCTTCGGCCTCTCTGACAGCGAGCATGCTTCCTCCGGACACTTCTTCCGAGTGACAGCCCAGAAGCAGGTGCTCCTCTCGCTGGAGGGCAGCCGGACACTGACCGCCTGCCCAGGTGCGTGTGCTGACCGTGGGCGTTCCTGGTTGCTGGGAGCCCGGGAGGAGCTGAAGGTCGCACGCCAGAGTGACGCTGCCTCTCTGCAGCCACAGGCCTGGCCTGGATCCCAAAGGCTGATGGTGTCTTTTGCCTCTGGCAGGGTCCATGCAGCCACTCAGCAGCCAGAGCCTCAGAGCCAGCTCCAGCGCTGGGGCCGACCCCCAGCTCCTACTCTACGTGTGGTGCAGGGCCTGCCTGGGCGGCTGTTCTGTGACTCCCCAGCCCCAAAGCCAGCCCCCTTCATCAGTGACTTAGTCTGTTGTAGTGGTGAGCTGACACATCCAGGTGTGACCGAGCCCCTCTGTGGCATGCCCCTGCCCTGTTCTAGAAATATCTATCATTTCACATATATATATATATATATATACCTACACGTGGCTGACCGCCTCACCTCTGGCACTGGGCATCAGTCACTGTGCTGTCCTTGTGGTGGAGCCGTGTGGCCTAACAAGAGAAAGCTGTCCCCGACACTGCCCCTCCAAAGTGCACCACCTCCAGTGAGCCTCCCTGTCACCCAGGCCCCGTCATCACTCCCACCCCCGCCAAGCATGGGGGTGCTGTGCTGGCAGCCCTGTGGCCTGACAGTCTCTACCAGTCCTGCTGTCCCTCGGCTGAGTCAAACCCATTTCTGGACGACGGGATATGCGTCCTCTATGGACTGTGTTCTCTGTGGAGCTCAGGGGAGGGGAAAGGCCAAGCCATTTCTAGGGTGCTGTTGGGAGCAGTGAAGAGGCCCCACCCTTTCCAAGGGACACTGTTCCCGGAAAGCACCTGGAGCTTAGCTGGTCTTATCCTGTGAAGCCGGCCCTGGCCACTAGGGGGCAGGAGGGCCATGAACTCAGCCTGGAGGGAGCCTGCGGGCAGCCGGCACTCTGGAGGGACAGAGAGAACAGGCCACCAGGTGCAGACAGGAGAGGGAGGCAGGGGGATGGGAGGAAGACGCCTGGGGTGGATGGAAGTCAGCGCCCTTGGGTGCTGGTACCTGCCTTCCCGGCCACCGCTAGATCAGTCTTCTGAGCCTGCTGGCTGTCAGGGCCGGACGTGCCATGGCAGTCCCCGGGAAATCCCCAGGTGTCACCAGGCAGCACACAGGTAACAGGCCTGGAAGGTCCCCAACAGCCCAGCTGGACATGCTCAGACACTCTGAGGCTCCTCGTTCAGTGCCACAAACTCCAGGACCCAGTGAGGGAAACGGGAATACACCAGGCTGAGCAGTGTGACTAAATCCATTTATACCAAAATAAAAAGCAAAATAAACAGGAGTTGCATCACCAGGGAGCCAGCACCCCATCCCCGCCTCCTTCCTCTGTCCTCTGCTATAAATAAACAAGTTTCCCAGCCGCAAATAATTATTAAAACCTCCTTCCCATGTACCAGCTCCAACCTCTGCCAGGTATGATACAAAGGGCATCCCAAACCCCTAAAATATACAACATGTTACACAGATACAATACGTACACGGGGGAGGGAGGCCACCCCAGCAGCCCGTGCCCTCACCTGGTCCACAGTTAGTGCCACTGTCCTGCCTCAGCTGCCGCTCTGAATAAGAAGATGGGAGCCCCCTGAGGGAAAAGTTGCTTTGGTGAGAGGAAGGAGGCCATCAGGCCTTCTCCAAACCAACCAACTCCAGCAGCCTCTGGCTCTTAAATAACAACCATCATCATCCAGAAATTTGAGGACTCAGCCCTGGTCAAGGTGGCAAAGGGCCTGTTGGTCTCCCCCCATTAGACAGGGGTCTTGTCTTGCTACCCTAATAATAAAGGGGTGACTGGGAAGGGGTGGGAGGGACATGGTGGGGTGGAGACTCCAGCCCCCCTTCTCCAGGCCTTACTGACACGGGCCTGCTTTTATTTATTTTTATATTTTTCCCCATGATGTTTTTTAAAAATCTCATAACTTCCTTTTCATAAATTTTATACTTTTCATAAAAATTTTCTACTTTTTATCCACAACCTTTCCACATTTTTTATCCCATAACTTTTTTATCCCATAACTTTTAACCCCATTTTTATAAGTTTGTGTTCTTTTAATAAACACACTTGCATAGTTATATTACAGTTTGTAAAGATAAAAAGATGATCTCATGCCAAGTGTGCCCAGCATTTACAGAGTCTCAATACCTTTAATACTGTAGTTGTCAAGATGCACAAAATTTTAAGGCAAAAACAGCACTTTGCAGCAATTGAATAATTTATTACATTACAGGAACATCACAGCAGCAGTCAATAATGCTTCTTTAGACAAAAGGCTCAGTATTTCCGTCTTACATTCTGTTCACAAGAGTTCATACATTGGTAAAAGTCATTCTTAGAAAATTTAGCAACTAAAGCTTTGGACTGGAATTGGCATTTCTTTCTCTACTTTTTTTTTTCCCCTGGTTTCTTTTAAACTGCAATATTCATATTTTAAAATGTTTTAAGTAATTTCAATACATTAAGATAGCAGTTACATGTTTTAATAGTTATTTTAAAATGACTCTTTAAGATAAAGTTTTGGAGAAGCTACATTATGGATAGGATAGGACAGATTTATATTTTCAAATTTTCTTAAAATCAGCTTTGGTTTCAGAACTGATTTTTATTCATTTCTGGAAAACTTATCAGGTTTAATAAAATCCTTTAAAAATGATTATCATATCTTGCACTCTTTAAATAGGTATGTTGATCCTTCCTACAGAAATTCAAATTTATTCAGTTGAACCCACATTTGAAAATTCTATGTATTTTTGTAATGGCCTCTGAACAGAGAGACGCAGCCATTGAGCAGGCCTCTGGTATAGCAAACATGGCACATTCAGGAGCTGCGAATATAGCTCTAGGTGAGCCCCTGAATCAGTTCATGGTAGATTATGCTAAATAGTGAGATGTTATTGGAGGTGTGGATGAGGACGTTTGTTGTTGTAATCCTTCTTTGCATCTTATTTTAAAGAATATATGAAACATTTTTCTCGTTGCCTTTTTAAAAATTTAAAATGGAGGGGAAGAATAGGGGCAGGACATTCTTATGTTACTTCTGACACTTCAGTGTTATAAATTCAACAAAGAGACTGACAACCTAAATCAATGGTGGAACACAATTCTATTCCTTTTTTTTTTTTTTTTAAATCTGTTCAATGAAAATTAGAAGGTACAACCCAAGTTTTGTACTCTGACTAGAGGGATTCCACTTCAAGGTCTGAAAGTAGGACTTTTACCTTAAAAACAACAAAAACAAACAAAAACTATCACACAGGATGGATAAGAAGATTGCTTAAACAGTTTTGTGTGGATCTCTTTGGTGCTGAACTATGGCATTATAGATTGTAAAATAGAGATAGTTGGAGCTAAAGTACAGAACTAAATTTTTTAAACTTTGTTTGCTGTTAAAGTCTGTGAAGTTTCAGTTATCTAAAATAAACATACACAAATATGAAAAAAATAAAATTCTATGTTTTTGATGAATGCTAACCTTCTTATGTTGCCTTCTAAGCAAACTGAAAGCTGCCTTCTACTGAATGAGGGAGAGAACAGATACTGGCTGAATGAAATACTGCAAAAGACTTGCATGAACTTTGGAGAAAGACTTAAGTCACTGTCATATGATTTCCATTCTTTTTAGCTTTTTCTTAAATAGGTGACAAAATACCTACACAGAGTGACATTTCAGTTAATATAGTAAATGTATTTTCCAGACTGACATTCAGCTTAAATACACCTGTATGTGATTTACTCCATAGGTACCTGATGAACACATTATTGTCAGATTGGGTACAGATGCTAAACACTATCTGAAGGTCATTCCTAGTCATTTATATTTCTTAGGGTAAAAGGGAAGTGATTTGAACTATCAAAAGACCTTCGAAATAATTTATCAATGTATTAGATAAACTCCATTTCAGAATGATCAAGAAAAAACGTTAGCCCAAATAATGTGGCTGATTAACAGAGGTACAATTTCTAGCCCGAGTGCTGAAAATGGACTTAGAGTGACTGTCTTTAAACTGAACTCACAGAATGCAAAAGCGGCAAGTTCAAAAATAAAACACAAGAACAGAACGTTAAGTCCATTTTAAACCCCCGGGCTAGAAATCGTACCACTGTTAGTCTGCCACATTATTTGGGCTAACGTTTTTTCTTGATCATTCTGAAACTGAGTTTATCTAATACATTGATAAATTATTTCAAAGGTCTTTTGATAGTTCAAATCACTTCATTTTTACCCTAAGAAATATAAATGACTAGGAATGACCTACAGATAGTGTCTAGCATCTGTA
>NW_016108557.1:19669-22117 GCF_001604975.1 Cebus imitator
GCTTTTCAACAACTCTAAACGTCAGTACTCATAGTGGCATCTCACAAAGTAATAAACAGTGTGCAGGTGAGGGCAAAGCACACATTGAGCTAATTAGGAGCTCACTGTGATTAGGATTCCATCAAATATCATAGCAGAACATAAGCAAATTGTATCTGAATTCCATAATGAATATACATGCTGCAGTAACAGTAAAAACCAAGGCAGCCTATTCCAAATTAGCGAGAATGGTTTTGTGCCAGTAGTGGGTCTTTGTGTGTTTGAACTCCCACCACGTAAGGGCAAACTCGATAGGCATGCTAATGACCTATGATTATCAAATTAAAAACGAAAAATTCTAAAGGATGCCAGAGTGGACATCAGTGAAAGCCACACGAAGACCCACTCTCCTTTTTTACAAGTAAACTATAAATTAGAAACAGAAATCATCATGTGTGGCTCTAACATTCAAATAAAGTAACATGTAGACTAACCCTATAACTTTGTTCCTTTGTAAATTTCTTGGGCAGCTCTTAGCTGTTGGTGATGTTTACTTCCTCCTTCGCCGCAACCCGGTAAAAGCATGGCATGGAGGGACTGCTGCCCAAGGGTCAGTGTTGCTGGCCATCCCGCAGCTCACAAAGCCATGTGCCATCTGCTGTGCAGTGGGGTTGTGATGTACTCTCCCTCCTGCAGGCTCTAGGCTGTCACTGTCATCGTCCAGGCTCATCTCATAAAATTCTTTGGAGAGAGGGAGGTGGGGATCTGAGCACAGTGCCAGCCTCCCTTGCTCCTGCCTGCCCACCCCGCCTGAGGGCTCTGCTCACCATCCTTGTCAGCAGCACCAAGCTCCTGGGGGGCTGGGGCCCCTGGAGTGGACTCATTAGCAGGGTGCTGGACCTCGTGGTTGATCATAAGCTGCATCACTGGCCCCTGCAGCTCCAGCAGCTTCACCTGGAGATAGGGGTGCTCAGCTGCCACGCCGGTGCCGGCACCCAAGCTCACGCCCACCCACATCCCCCTCACCCCTGTAGAGATGTTGTACACCTTACCTTCATCCCCTCCTTGGCCTCGGACAGCATGCTAACATTGTTCTTCTTCTGGTGCTGGGTCTTGGCCACTGCCCTCTGACGGTCATTTGGTTTGATGGACTTTCCTGCGGGAGGACAGGCTCAGACACTGGGCCCCCTCCCAGCACCCTGCAGCTCCCCCTGCCCTGCCCTGGCCTCCTGCTGACTTATCATGTCTCTCTCTCCAGAGAGCTGGATGAGTCCGAGTTCTAGTTTTTCCACCCACTCCTTGAGGTCCGCATTCTCCTTCACAATGTCAATGAAGTCTCTCTGGAGCCAAAATAGTGGGGTCACATCTCGGCAGCGACCTGTCCCTCCCCACCCTTCATGGTCCCTGCCAGGACTCACTCACTTGCAGCTTGTCGATGGCTTCCTGCAGGGCCCGCTGGGTCTCCCCACACCCACACTCGCTCCCAGTCCCTGTGGCCGTGGCCGCTGCCTCTGGCTCCCTCAGGGCCAACGCCACCAGGTGAGCGTGGTGCTGGCAGCACCCCTGTTGTTTCTGGAGCTGCTCACAGAGCTGTGCCTGCTCCTTCTGGGCACCAGCTCCAGCAGGGTTCAGGGATGGCACCTGAAGGCAAGGGGGGAGCATTCTTGTAGGGACATACACAGGACAGACGGGGCAGGGAGGTGGAGCGCAGCCCCTTCTCTTGGGTCCTCAGAGAGTGCACCTGTCAGTCATGAAGGTGTCTGACCACTGGCTCCCGGAAGGGGTGAGGGTCCAGAGGAATCAGAAAGCAGAGAAACCAAGAGCATAAGGGGGTCTGGGAGGGACCACAGAGGAAGGTGGCCTGCCCATGCGCCTGGCCCCTGGCTCCAGCCTAAGAGACTGCCTCCCTTGCCTAGAACCCCATGCCTCCTACCCCAGCCTAAAGTCTCAGGTCCTTCCTTCCACCATTTAAACTGTAGGTGACTGACTGGTGGAAAAGCAGAGGGAGCTGACCACCATCTGCCAAGTGTGCCACGCATCATCTCATTTAATCCTCAGCACCCATGCAAGGAAAATGCTAACTTCCTTTGGAAGTTAAAGAAACAGAGACTAGAGATGCAAAGTAGTCCAATGGTGACCAATGGAACCAAGGCTGAAATTCAATTCAGATCTAAGGAGACTTTCATTTTGTTTTGCCTTGTTTTGATTTGTTTTGAGAAAGAGTGTCACTGTGTGGCCCAGGCTGGAGAGTCGTGGTGCAAACTCAGGTCACCACAACCTCCAGCTCCCAGGCTCAAGAAAAGCTCATGCCTCAGCCCCCTGAGTAGCTGGGATTACTGGTGTGCACCACCATGCCCAGCTTTGTTGCTGTGGTTGTTGCTGTAATTTTAGTAGAGGTGAGCCTTCGCCATGTTGGCCAGGCTGGTCTCAAACTCCTGCCTCAGCCTCCCAAAGTGCTGGGATTACAGG
>NW_016108558.1:0-987 GCF_001604975.1 Cebus imitator
TGTTCTTCACATGTACCCCAAAACCTAAAATGCAATAAAATAAATGGGAAAAAAAAGAAATATTTTCCCACATTTTTATGGTTGCTTTACATTTAGCATTTAAATTTACATTCAACTTTAATATTATTTTCCCTTAATGTATAAGACTTAGGTACTTACATCCAGGGTCTATTTTCTTTTTCCTATGAATGTCCAATTGCTCCAGCACCATTTTTGAAAAGCCTATCTTTCCCATATTAAACTGCATTTGCACCTTTGTCAAAAACCAGTTTGGCAAATATGTGTGTGTCTAAGTTCTCTACTCTGCTCAATTAATCTGTGTGTTTGTCCTAACAAAACCACATAGCCTTGATTGCTACAGCTATACAAGCAGTAAAATTGGGTAATTAATCTCACTTCCCCCACTTTATTCTTTTTCAAAATTATCTTAAGCTATTCTTGTCCTTTGCTTTTCTGTATAAATTTTAGAATAATTTTGTCTGTCTTCAGAAAAATCTTCCTAGGATTTTGGCAGGATTTGGAGAGAACTGATATCTTTTTTTGAGTATTTCAATCTATGAGTTGGTCACATCTCTTCATTTATTAAGAATTCCTTTGATTTCTTTAAGCACTGTTTTGTTTCTCTTTTTTTAAAATATTTTATTTACTTATCTCTTCTTCTTCTTCTTCTTCTTCTTCTTCTTCTTCTTCTTCTTCTTCTTCTTCTTCTTCTTCTTCTTCTTCCTCTTCTTCTTCCTCTTCTTCTTCTGCTTAGCAGTGCTTTGTAGTTTTCAGGATACAGGTGCGAACCTAAAAGTATCTGAGACAGATTGCAATCAATTAAGAAATATTATTTTGCCAAGATATGGACACACCCATGACACAGCTTCAGGAGATCCTCATGACATGTTCCCAAGGTGGCCGGGGCACAGCTTGGTTTTATACATTTTGGGGAGACATGAGACATTATTCTATATGTGTAGAGTGTACATTGATTCAGTCTGGAAA
>NW_016108558.1:2035-5069 GCF_001604975.1 Cebus imitator
TATTTCCTTTCCTTGTCTACTTGGACTGGGTAGAACTTTCAGCACTACCTGGAATGAATGGCAAGAGCAGACATCCTGGCCTTGTTTTCAGTGTAATTTGCTTTTTTTTTTTTTTCTTAAATAAAAACTTTATTTCTTATAGCAGTTTTGTGTTCACAGCAAAACTGAGAGGAAGGTACAGGGATTTTTCCATGTACCCTCTGCTCCACACAAGCACAGCCTCCCTTACTGGCAACATCCACACCAGAACGGTCCATTTGACGCAAATTGATGAACCTACATTGACACGTCATTGTCACCCAGAGTGGAAAACTTAACTTTTCAGATCAGGAACAAAACAAGAGTGCCTACTATTACCTCCTTTCCTAAACAGTGCTTTAGAAGTTCTAGCCAATGTAGTAGTATAAGAAAAAGAAATAAAATCGAAAAATTAGGGGGGGAAACCTGTCTCTTTATTTACAGATGTTATGAATATGTATTTAGAACACGCAGGAAAACTTGTAGATAAGACATTAGTATTAATAAGAGAGTAGGGTTCCTGAGTACAAAATCTGTACATAAAAATCACTTCTTCCCCCAGCAGAGATATTATTAAAAAATTAATCCTATCTCTCTGAGCAATAAGTGCTCAATGAAATATTATATTGTCTATGATAGTATCAGAAAATATCAAGTACCTCATAATAAACCCACCATAATAAGTATAAGACTTTTGTGAAGAAAAGAATAAAATCTATTGAGAAAATTAAGAAATCTTTGAAAAGTTCATGGATCAGAAGAAGCAATTTCTAAAGATGTGATTCTTTCTAAAATTGATCTGAACTTCACTGCAATTCCAATAGGTGATTTTTTTTTGTTTTTCTTTTTTGGCCTCAATATTGATAAGGAAAAGAATGGGAAATTAGACTGTACAATTATTCAATTAAATACACAATTATTGAGTAGTGAATTATTTTCTCCATCAATAGTAACTAGTGGCAAATGCCTGTAGCGTCAGCTACTCTGGAAGCTGAGGTGGGAGGATTGCTTGAACCTGGGAGGTTGAGGCTGCAGCAAGCTGTGATTATGCCACTGGACCCCAGACTTGGTGACAGAGTGAGACCCTGTGTCAAAAAACAAAGTAACTAAATGATCTGTTGATCAACTCTGGTGTTATATTTCTCAAACCTTATGATAATATAACAAATATTTTAAAAATTTCTTTCTTTGTTCTACCGCTTCATATTGAGATGCAAAGTATATTATATAAATGAGTATAAAAAAGTATACACACATGTATATGAGTTATTAATTATGTGGTAATTTAAAATTGGGCTTCCTAGAGTTACTTGACTTTCTGACAAGGTTGAATAATTCCTGGTTTAACGGCGACTGTGGGACATGGAAGTGTAGATTTCCCTTGTGTGTTAGTAAATATTTGAAAAGAGTAATGCCAAGTGTTTGGCAGTGTGGGAACCAAGATAATGCCTGGCTAGTTACTAAGTCAGTTATGAGCAACACTGTATCTTCTCTGTGTTTGTTAAAATGTTTACTCTGAAATGACACGGAGCTTTTATTGCTTTTTCTCTGTTGCCAAGTACTTTATTACCAAGGTTGCCATCAGAACCAGGAATGACATTACTCACTATCAGATTGAGAAAATTGGTTTGAAAGATGTTGGGCAGTGCATCGATCCCTATATTAAAGTTAGTGTAAAAGGTAAGTAACTATTTTTTTTTCCTTTGGTGAATTTTATAATGCTTGTTTGGGACCGTTGTTTTGGTGGTGGGGCAGGGAGTCTTATGTGTGTGACAACTCATTTTAGTTCATTCTGTGATGAGGCAAAGTCCCTGGAAGAGATCCTCATTTTTTGACTGAATACTTCTGAGAGATTTACTTATTTTCTTATTTATAACTTACATTCAGTTTTGCTTTTGAGTTTTTCTTTGTGTATATCTTTTTATTCTTAAGATCCTGTCTAGGGTTTTGACAAAACATATACAATGTCTTCAACAGCAGACTCATCCTTTAGGATACAGGTTAACAGAATGTTTCTCACCTTCCAAAGGTGTGTAGATTTGTTTGCAAAGCCCAGTGTTCTGTTATCCCTTTCCTTCTGCATTAGGCCCTCCCCTTCGTGTTCAAGAGAGAGTTCTACATCAGACAGTCCTACAGAGGTGGATGAGAATCATGCCGTAAGTAACTCATCAGTGAAGACAGGGAGCTAGAACAGATCCATAGCATTCATGCTCTGAGTGTAATCCTGTGGAGCATTCAACAAGTGAAGTGCTTCTTATCATTCACTATGTCACTATGGTTAGGAAGCATGATTATTCTTAGGATTTTTTTTTCCTATCCAGTGTGGCAGTTCATTATTTTTTAAAAACAACCTTTTCACTCTTTCAGAGAGAAACCACATTTGTTGAATTCTTTTGTTGTTGCCATTCATACTTTATTTATAAAGTACTTAACAGTCTTTTAAAAATAATTACTGGAAAATTAAGAATGAAGTTGTCATACTTATATCCAGAAACATCTGTACTGGTAATCCAAGTGGTTTACTTTAATCTGTAATTTGAGGCCAGTAAAGAAACAGATAGGGCTGAAATCAAATGAAGAGAACTTTTGTGCATCATAGAAATAAATTCAGATTCAAAACTTTATTAGTACAAATTAAAATAAAAAGGAACTAAGCCAGAGAGAGGGACTATTATTCACTAATGCTATGAAACTTTTACTTCTGATGTTATCAGTTATCAAATATACGGCCTATTGGAAAGTATATATATTCTACATTATAGTTTGATAGGTCATTTACAGAACTGCTTATATCATTCAGGAACGTACACTGTAAAACAAAGATATTTAATGATAGTGTAGTAGCTGTTAAGTTACCTTTGCATATATGTTGAACTAAAATATATTTTTGTAAATATCTTTTAAGAACTGAAACAATCAAATGAACTATATTGTTTTAAGGTCTCTAAGACAGATCTGTTGAATAACACATAAACACTTGAGTAGTCATTAAATGAGTCCATGTTGAATTTGATTA
>NW_016108558.1:9964-11429 GCF_001604975.1 Cebus imitator
AGATTTAATACAGCAATAAGAATGTGCTAGAGTTTACACATCTATTCACTTTTGCTCCAATATGCTCTTTTGATTTAACTTCAAGCTTTGGGTTGATGTGGGTAAGATAGTGTCATACTTCTTTGAGAGGAATTGGACCAATTCTGCTGCCTAAGAAGGTCTGTCTGGATATTTATAGGCTGCTCCTCCTAAGTGGCCTAAATTCACCCTGATCTGATAGTTTTTTCTGCTTAGAAAGTGTGCCTTGGCCAGATCAGTATCCCATAAGGGAGTGTTCCCTAGGTTGTAGCTGTGATTGTTTCCAGATGACCAGATTGTTTTTCTGAAAGTGAGCATATTTTTAGTCATGTTGATTAGCCATTCTTCTACATCACATTATTACTCTTTCTGATGATGATTCTAGGGTTAGCATTGGAAACATCTCAAAAGAATTACAAAATTTTAGATAGGTTTACAACATCTTCTAAATAATGTAATCTAAAAATAACTGAGTCAGATGCTAACGAGATACTGCAGGCGTAACTGCTGTTTTTCTGACAACTGATTGTGAAACCTTAAAACCTTCTTATAGTGAGGAGTATGCAAAATCCGGAAAGGTATTCTATTTTTTTATATATAGGTAGAAAGGATCGCCATTTATTTCCTATTTAGATATACTGACATTCATTCATATGAAAATATGCAGGTCATTAGCTTACTATAATTTGACTATTTACTTTTGACTTAATGGGGCATAAAGAAAACTTTTGTAGTACACACGAAGTGGATATTTGATACACAGAACATTAAGATTTGTGGTGGGCTTTCTGTGGGTTAGATGTAAAGCCCACATATTTTAATATTCACTATTTTAAATGAGCAGTGCATGAGGGGAATGCAGTGTCAGCATCTGGCCTATTTTTAAACTAGTGTAATCACCCTAGTCATACCATTCAGTATGTTTGCTTTTTAAAGTAAGTAACCATAACTAAGTTGTTTTAGTCCTTGCACTTCAAGAGATCTAGTTTTTCTTTCAGTTGTCTGTTAGGTCCATTCCATTTACTAGGTGGATGTTCATAAAAACTATGTGAGCCTGAAAAAATTCTCGGCCAAATTTCATCTTGTCTCTCATCTTGGTTGGATTAATTCCAAATCCTAAAATGATTCAGTCCACAATAGCTCTAGGGGATGAAGAATTTGCCTTACTTTGTTCACTCAGTTCTTAAGATGGTGAGTTGTCAAATCCCTAGACTGTAAACTCTTCAAGGAGCAAGAAGCGCATTTTCTCCATGTTAGGTAATGTTTCTGAAGTGCTTGGCAGCACTCACTCTGTACCCTGTGGGGTACTCAGTACCTTTAGTTTGATGTTGCTGACAAGACCTAAAAAACAGTACCTTAAAGAAATCCATTAAAATGTAGCAAAAATGATGTATTATTTTGTCTATTTTCTCATAAACTATAAGATATGTATATCAAAGTGATAATT
>NW_016108558.1:12289-18297 GCF_001604975.1 Cebus imitator
GGAGAAACCCCATCTCTACTAAAAATACAAAAAAAAATTAGCCGGGCATGGTGGTGTATGCCTGTAATCCCAGCAACTCAGGGGGCTGAGGCAGGGGAATCACTTCAACCTGGGATGCGGAGGTTGAGGTGAGTGAGATCGTGCCATTGCACCCCAGCCTGAGCAACAAGAGTGAAACTTTGTCTAAAAAAAAGTAATAATAATAATTAGAAATTATTAACTTCAGCATTGTTTTGTGTTCTAAAGAGATTGACAGGAAAACTGAAAAGCTGTATTTGTGACTTAATCTTATTTTACATGGTTAAAAGTGGCCTACACCCTCTATGTAGTTTTCCTCTTAATTTCTATTCTTGATATTAAGTGAGAAGAAATACAGACTGAATTCCCTTTTCCTGAAGAATTCATATATTCCTTATGAACTGTGAAAGAGTTGCCTTTTTTCAAAGTCCTTATCTTCCTAAAGTATCTTCAGTCATTTAGTATAAAGAGAAATTTTTGTTTCATGTCAAAGCTTTTGCTACTTTATACAAGGTATTAATCGATTAAATATCAAAACAGTGACAAGTCATACACTAAGTTTCAAAAATATTATATCATAGAGCTTTAAAGAATGGAAGAACATAGCCTAGCAATTAAGGAAAGTATCAGCCTTTTATGATTTTAATCTAAATCTTAAAACTTCTTAAAAGAAGTGCTATTATTATTGTATTTTAAGTGTCTGAAGAGTTCTTAGAAACATAGTTTTTAAAGAAACATTGTTTTAAAGACACTGTGTAGTAATGGATAAGACTTTTAAGTATGGTGCAATTCCAGATAGTTAATGATTTTTAAATGAAAGCACCAATGTTTAAATATTAATTTTGGAATGTGTAGTCCTCCCTTCCCCCCAAAAAAATAATAAATTTCAACCCTTGGTTGTTGACCTAGGGTATGTTGTAAGCCTCACAGCCCTACATCATTCTTTCTCATGGCGTTATACTTTTCCAATCTTTTTATTATATTCCTTGAAAATCAGTGGCAAGGTATGGGAAAGATAAGAGACCATACATTTTAAAATTTAAGAGATTTCAGTACCTTTATGACACATCGTTTTCACGTTTCTCTTGTGCACCCTTTCTACAGGAATGGTAAAAGCAATAGAACATCAGGTCAAACAACTCTTGCTACTAATGTAAACTCACTCTCTGAAAACTGTTCTCAAATAGACAATGAGTGTCATAAAGCAAGCATGTGAATGCTACACAAGTGGGAACCTACTAACTTCTTTGAAATAAAAAGACATCACTTGTAGAGTTCACAGGTGACTGAGGGGAGTGGCTGGAAGTGTGCAGCCAGCCACCATCTTCAATTCTGGGAGACTGAGTTTACATGCTTTCCAAATGGCACAACCTTCCTAACAGTCCAGTGAATCAACAGACACTTGGGAAATATTAATAAACAACTTTTTATGAACTATTACTACAAAGAATTTCAGCAAGAGGGGGAAGAAAGTTTAGTGACCTTTTAGTAAACATTTTTAGCTTAACAGTCTTTGGGACCAGATAGTTTTTTAAGAAAAACAAAAATGCATATAAACACCATTGCTCCGTATTCAGCTGGTGTATGCTAAAAACAGGATGATGGAAATACATGTTTTTAAAGCATTTCCACAGGAAATGTTCATATTTTTCATAACATTCTAAATTATTTAGCAATTACAATGCTACATTAGCTAAAACACAAGTATTCTTAATTGCACATTTCAAAGTAGTAAGGATGCTATAGCTTAAAAGGTGATTTTTATTTAGGGAAGAAATGACATTTCTGAATTGTTTGGCTCAAAAATGCATACTGCCAAGGCAGCTTAGTTCTAACAACAGATCTTTTAAAATAAACTTGGATTTTGAAGCCAACGAAATCCTTTATTGTAATGAATAACGTACAGTCCATTTTTTCTCCAATGAAACATCAGAGGTCATAGTTATGAGCTCTGCTTTAAAGCCAGTGAACAGTCCTGACTAGTGCTCTGAGAGGCAGGAGGAGGCTCATCTCTAGAAACTGTTGGTAGTGAGTCTCTTGTGGCAGGTGGTGGTGGGTAATCTTGGGGAATATGGGTTGGGAATGGTAATCGGGTACCAGGAATAAAGTACTCTCTTGGGCCAAGAGGACCTAAAGGTATAAATGGTGCATGTCCTGGTAAAAATTCCTGAGGGTGGAGTGTCAGGTCCCGTTTTCCTGCTGAAAATTCTCTTAAGCCTAGTGGTGGACGCATACCAGGGCCTGGAAAACAAAAATTATGTCGAGTGAATTCCTAGGAACATAGCTAAATTAAGATGATGCCAGGTATGTTAATATAATCAGTCATACTTTTTTTGTTGTTGGAGGCAGGGTCTTGCCTGTCAGCCAGGCTGGACTGGAGTGAAGTGATCATGGCTCACTGCAGCCTCAATCTCCTGGGCTCAATTGATCCTCCCCCCGAGACTCTGAGTAGCTGGGACGGCAGGTGCAAACCACCACACGCAGCAAATTTTTGTATTTTTTGAAAAGACACCATTTCACCATGTTGCCCAGGCTAGTCTCAAACTCCTAGGCTCAAGGGGTCGACCTGCCTCAGCCTCCCAAAGTGCTAGAATTACAGGCATGAGCCACTGTGCCTGGCCTGCCATCTTTATCTTGAGAGAGATTTGTACTTGAAAGTACTATATACCATAATGAGAAGACAGACTAAATATGGCTTCATTACAACAAACATTTTGATAAATTCCATTGTTTACTACTGTATGTTAAAAATTAATGTAGTAGCTCAACAAGTGCCTAAAATATGCCATAAAAATCAAGGTGCTTGCCCTGCTGGAAAAGGTCTTCCAGCTTCATCTAATTAAATCAGCAGAATTCATTAGATAGCAGTTAAATTCTACCTTCTCTTTGATATCTCCCTCCTTTGTATTCCCCAACCTGAGGGTTGAGGGCTTTACCTTTCCCACTCTAATTTTCTGTGACCCACTGCTTATGCTTCTGTTATGAGTGATTAGAAGCTTCATGTTGTAGATTGCGTATATCTGTGCCCTACAGCACATGACAATTAGGGGATGTGTTTTATCTACATTGCTATCCATTGCAGAACATAGTACACAGACAGAGATGTTCAAAACACATGTGTTGAATATTTCTGGCTTTCTATAAATAGTCCATTTCCATGTTCCATTAAAGAACATTATTGTCCATCTAATCACAGGACATTATGCAGCACCCTTTGTGTCTTAAGAAACATGGGGAGAAGTTACAATGTAAGCAGTCAGCTTCATCACTGCACTGCAAAGCCCTGCAATTGCAGTTGTTTTGGAAAGGCGTAGAGAGAGAACATGACTATGCTTTACAAGTTAATCACTACTGTTCAGATCATCTTACCAAAGGGTGGAGGAATTGGCCGAGGCCCAAAAGGTCCACAGAACTGAGGCAGTGGTCCATATCGAATAGGTGGTGGTACAGGGCCTCCCATGAGGGTGCTCATAAGAGGGGCTCCTGGGAAAGGAGGGGACCCTTTTGGAATCATATTAACCTGCAGAGTAGAAGCAATAGAAGCTTTCAAATACTCTGGTATGACAGACAAAAGTACCAACGCCAGTAAATTCTAAAACCAATGAAGAACATGTCAGGCACCTGTCGAAAGAGCAGAATTAGTGCAACAACTACTGCTCTCATTTGTTAACACCGACAGCTTAGAAAGGTTAAAAGTATGTCACAGAAGGGAACATTTTTGCTATAATCATATTATTGCTTATATCTGCACATGGAAAGGAAAGCAGAGGTTATAAAGGGAAGTCATTCTTCACTAATACTATTTCTAAGGCAGTCACTCCCTCTGCACATCCCTCCCATCAGAATAATTTCCATATTTAGAATGCAAAGAATGAAACAGAATGAAAAATCCATTCTCTACCATGTCATAGCAATTATTCCGAGTACCTTCAACAGGTCTTACATATGTTAACTCGAATTCTCCTATCTCTAAATCTCTAATAGGACAGTCTTGTTCTAAATATGCAGGAACACAGGCAAAGAAAGTATTAGATAATTTTCTGACAGTACACAGCATGTAAGAACCTGGGCTGGAATTCAATGCCAGGTTTGACTCCAAGGCCATGTCCTTTCCACCTCTACTTCTCCTCTCTAACAAAGTAGTCTCTACTGTCTCTGAAGTCTTCTACATCAAACGGGTCTTGGGTCTTGTCCAAGTTGCCCTTGGATAAAAAGATTTCTCAAGAGATGTGTATTCCTCGAGTCATGTGCTGGAACTCGAAAGCGTGTTCCAAGAGGAGCAATGTTATATACACAAACTACACAGGCACACTCTATTTACCTTCATTCCCTAGTAATACTGTCTACTATGAGACACTGACTACTCATTTCCTATGGGAAAGTGGTTTGGAAACTCTCAATCATTAAAATAAATGTACTTTGATTTCAATACAGAGAAGCATGGTGAGGTATGATCAGAGGACTTACCAGCCTTAACAGCTCAACAAGTTACAAGAGAATACACTTATGTGAATACTGTTTAAGGACACTGCTGAGAACTGGCTCAATGGGTAATTATAGACTTCCACTATTCAGTACTGCACTACCAACAAACATTCTTCTGTTATCAATCTGTAATTTCAGATCATTCAAAATAGGTTTTGCCTAGTATACAATTAGGGAGATTCTTAAATAGAACATTTCCAAATGAAGACATAATAATGAATTATACAATTTACAATGAATTTACTTTGCATAAGAGCATTAAACACTTAAATACAGAAGAGTGGAGACTTTTCACTTTTGCTTAAGCTAATTACAGTTACAGCAAATGCTCTACACAGGTTAAATGTCTAACCAAACAGAAGAGAGAGGAAAAGCCCAACAAATCAGTCAGATTTCAGGAGCGCTCCCAAGTCAAGGACAGAAGTAAGATCAATATCGCCAGGCAATTTATAGCCCAGTTCAGTCCACACTTCTAAGTGCTTACTGCTACTGGATGCTCAGCTCAAGATGTAATGCTGGGAACTGAGGGGACTTCAGGCTCTTGGAGAACAGTTTGCTTTTTTAGAAAAACAAATGAGACAGTACCGATAGAACACACAAATAGGAGATGAAGGAAAGAGAGAGTTGTAGGAAAAGCTAAATGTTCTTGAAATAAATATTCAAAATGGATACATTTACCTTGCCTTCATCCATCACCCTGGTAGGGGAAGAGCCTCTTGAGCTGTTCATCATGGCAGCTGTGCCATATTCTTGATCTGTTAAAGACCAGATAACCGACATAGGCTTATTCTGACTTGTGTACTCTATGAGGAGGATAAAGAAAACCCTCTCCCCACTTCCTGCATGGTTTTAGACTCTTTAAACACACATGCTCCCTTAGGAGAAGGAGACGGTTGTCCGAATGCCTCAGTGGACCATTGTGGAGGAGACAGAGGCCCGTCCACTGATCCTTGTGAAAGAAACAACACAGCACTTCTATGAAATTTTCAGAAAAAATAACAAATCATGGGCAGGTTAGCGTTGTAGTCTATCTGGAAAGCAATATTGAAAATAGGTCTCCTGATACTCATGAAGGCGAATCATTTCCAATTTATTCACAGACTTGAAGAATTAAAAAAAGAAATGCAGGGCTGGGCGTGGTGGCTCACGCCTGTGATCACAACACTTTGGGATGCCGAGGCAGGTGGATCACGAGGTCAAGAGATTGAGACCATCCTGGTTAACATGGTGAAACTCTGTCTCTACCTAAAATACAAAAAAAATCATCTGGGCATGGTGGCACGTGCCTGTAATCCCAGCTACTCAGGAGGCTGAGGCAGGAGAATTGCCTGAACCCAGGTGATGGAGGTTGTGGTGAGCCAAGATTGCACCATTGCACTCCAGCCTGGGTAACAAGAGCGAAACTCCATCTCAACAAAAGAAAAATAAGAAATAACTTGCACTGAAAGAACAATAAACTCTGCACAATAATGGCTCTGGTCTACACTTCAAGCTACAGAATTCTA
>NW_016108558.1:18404-21802 GCF_001604975.1 Cebus imitator
TAATGAGAAGTGGAAACATGTATGCTTCATAAAGTTACTAAGGCAAATACAGTTGATCCTTGAGCAATGCAGGGATTAGGTGTGCTGATCCCCTGTTCAGTCAAAAACCGACGTGTATCTTTTCGCTCCCCAAAGCCTACCTACTAATAAATAGCCTACAATTGACCAGAAGCCTTACGAATAACTTAAACAGTTGATTAACACGTAGTCTACATTTATATACATAGCCTACTCTCTTCTTACCTTAACAGAGTAAGGTAAAGTTTCTGAAATTTTAAGAGGAAATGTAGGTACAATACTCTACTGTATTTGCATATGCTGTAAGTGTACAGGGTCTGTTTACAAGATGAACCATCGGACAGAAAGGACAGATAATTGCTTTTTCACACTCCAATCTATGGTACATATCAAAGCAATTCAACTTTTCTAGTAACATCATGACTTTGCTTCTTGAGAGTACTTCCAGCATCACTAGTGGCATTTTATATGGGTCACATGGTGTTATTCAACGTTTATGTTACTGCACTAACATAAGAAATACCCAAGAACTGTGAGAGATTATGTTCACATGGAGATGAACATCACACGGTGTTGAAAGCTGATACTCGCCACACTTGAGCTCACTGCCACAGCAACAGGCGATGGCTGTGAAATTTTTGTAGTAGTACAGTGTGTACTGCAGCCACCTTTAGGCATTTATGATTCAATACTGTGTCTTTACATGTATTTACTTTCTCCCAATTGTGAATGGGGTCATGCATATCTGTGTTTGTATGTGCAAGTTTTGATAAAATTTTTGAAATAGATTTTTGTATATTTTACCACAGTATATGATAAAGTAGACTAGTATCAATATATATTTCATACATTCATGAAATACCTAATTTTTTTTAATATTTCTAGGCTGTGTGGTTCATCTGCAAGTTCTTTCAAACTATTGCAAAGTTCCAAAAAATTTCCCAAGGTATTTTTTGAAAAAACTCTGCACATAAAGGGACCTGCACAAGTCAAAGTGTGTTGTTCAAGGTCAGCTGTATTTGGAACAGGAATCCCACAGAACTTTAATGTAAAGATAAGGGCTTACAATTTATAGTAAAAAGTGGAAAAGAAACAATAAAAGGACCTCAAGGGAAATAATAAATGCTTTCTGTTCAAAAACAAACCTTGCAGTTGAATACTTATCCACCAAGGCAAATTAAGAAATTTTCTTTTCTATACTGGGCAGACACAAATTCTAAAGTGTTCTTTGCATTAGAATCCTCAAATAAAAGAAGAAAAGTCACCTGAAACAGTATTGCAAAGAAACATGCGAATGCTCCCCAAATTTAATTCTAGGCACATCTCTTCGAGTGAGAGCAGCAGAGATCGGTGTCAAAGGTGACTCCACTGTCAGTGGAGGGGAGCATTCTCCACCACTCACAGGGGATGGGTGAAAAGAGCCATCTTGACTCAGAGGACGTAAAGATGACCTAGTACACAGCCAGAGATGTAAAAAGAACATGTGCAGAATATTTCTGGCTTTCTGTAAATAGCCCCGTTACTTGTTCGATTAGAGACAATTATTGTCCATCTAATCACAGGACATTATGCAGCACCCTTTGTGTCTTAAGAAACTTGGGGGAGAAGTTACACTGTACTCAGCCACCTTCCATGATGCATTGCAAATCCCTGCATTTGCAGTTGTTTCAGCAAGGGATAGAGAGAGAAGATAAGCATGCCTTACAAGTTAAACACTACTGTTAAAATCATCTTACCAAAGGGTGGAGGAATTGGCCAAGGCCCGAAAGGTCCACAGAGCTGAGGTGGTGGTCCGTAAGGAATGGATGGTGGTACAGGGCCTCCCATGGGGGCGCGCAGAAGAGGCACTCCTGGGAAAGGAGGGGGCCCTTTTGGAGTCATATCAACCTGCAGAGTAGAAGCAATTGAAGTTTTGAAATACTCTGGTATGACAGACAAAAGTACCAACACCAGTAAAAACTAAAACCCAATGAAGAACATGGCAGGCGCTTGTCCGAAGAGCAGAATTAGTGCAACAACGACCGCTCTCATTTGTTCCCACCGACAGCTTAGAAAGGTGAAAAGTATGTCACAGGAGTGAACACTTCTGTTATAATCGCATTATTGCTTATATCTGCACGTGGAAGGGAAAGCAGAGGTTATAAAGGGAAGGCATTCCTGACTAATACCATTTCTAATGCAGTCACTCGCTCTGCACATCCCTCCCATCAGAATAATTTCCATATTTAGAATGCAGAGAATGGAAGGGAATGAAAAATCCGTTGTCTACCATGTCATAGCGATTATTCCGAGTACCTTCAACGGGCCTTACATATGTTAACTCCAATTCTCCCATCTCCAAATCTCTAATAGGACCATCTTGTTCTAAATAGGCAGGGACACAGGCACAGAGAGTGTCAGATAATTTGCTGACAGTCACACAGCACGTAACAAGCTGGGCTAGAATTCAATGCCACCTTTGACTCCAAGGCCACGTCGTTTCCACCTCTACTTCTCCTCTCTAACAGAGTGGTCTCTACTGTCTTTCAAGTCTACTTCAAAGGGGCCTTGGGTCTTACCCAAGTTGCCCTTGGATAAAAAGATTTCTCAAGACTTGTGTATTCCTCGAGTCACGTGCTGGAACTCGAAAGCGTGTTCCAAGAGAAACAATGTTATATACACAAACTACACAGGCACACTCTATTTACCTTCATTCACAAGTAATACCGTCAACTATGAGACACTGACTACTCATTTCCTACGGGAAAGTGGTTTGGAAACTCTCAGTCATTAAAATAAATGTACTTTGGTTTCAATACAGAGAAGCATGGTGAGGTATCATCACAGGGCTTACCAGCCTTAACAGCTAAACAAGTTACAAGAGAATACACTTATGTGAATACTGTTTAAGGACACTGCTGAGAGCTGGTTCAATGTGTAATTACAGACTTCCACTATTCAGTACTGCACTTCCAACAAACATTTTTCTGTTATCAATCCGTAATTTCAGATCATTCAAAATAGGTTTTGCCTAGTACACAATTGCAGATATTCTTAGATGGCAGATGTCCAAATGAAGGCATGGTAAGGAATTATACAATTTGCAATGAATTTACTTTGCAAGAGACCATTAAACACTGAAATGCAGAAGAGTGGGGACGTTTCACCTTCGTTTTAGTTCATTACAGCTACGGCAAATGCTCTACACAGGTTAAATTTCTAACCCAACAGGAGAGAGGAAAAAAAAGGCCAACAAATCAGTCAGATTTCAGCACCACTCCCAAGTCAAGGACAAAAGTAACATCAATATCACCAGGCAATTTACAGCCCAGTTCAGTCCACACTTCTAAGTACTTACTGCTACTGGATGCTCAGCTCAAGATGTAATGCTGGGAACTGAG
>NW_016108558.1:23597-24790 GCF_001604975.1 Cebus imitator
GTAGTACAGTGTGTACTACAGCCACCTTTATGCATTTATGATTCAATACTGTGTCTTTACATGTGTTTTCTTTCTCCCAATTGTGAATGGTGTCATGTGTATGTGTGTTTGTGTGTGCAAGTTTTGATAAACTTTTTGAAATAGATTTTTGTATAATTTCAAGAGTATATGATAAACTAGAGTAGTATCTATATATATTTTGTGCATTCTTGACATACCTAATTTTTTTTTAATATTTCTAGGCTGTGCGGTTCATCTGCAAGTACTTTCAAATTATTGCAAAGTTCTAAAATTTCCCAAGGTATTTTAAAAAGACTCTGCATGTAAATGGACCTGCACAAGTCAAATTGTTTTGTTCAAGGGTCAGCTGTATTTGGAGCAGGAATCCCACAGAATTTTAATGTAAACCTAAAGGCTTACAATTCCTAGTAAAAAGTTGAAAAGAAACAATAAAAGGACCTCGAGGGAAATAATAAATGCTTTCTGTTCTAAAACGAACCTTGCAGTTGAATACTTATGCACCAAGGCTAATTAAAAAATTTTCTTTTCTATACTGGAGAGACCCAAATTCTAAAGTGTTTTTTGCATTAGAATCCTCAAATAAAAGAAGAAAAGGCACCTGAAACAGCATTGCAAGGAAACATGTGAATACTCACCAAATTCACTTCTAGGCACATCTCTTCGACTGAGAGTAGCAGAGAGCGGTCTCACTAGTGGCTCCACTGTCAGTGGAGGTGTGCATTCTCCACCACTCACAGGGGATGGGCCAAAAGAGCCATTCTGGCTCAGAGGACCTAAAGATGACAGCGTCTTGTTACCATATTATGACCTCCTTTTGTTCTTAAGTTCTTGCAATTATTTTTAGGGTATCATAACCATTATACACAGAAACAAAAGTCATTTATATACATTTTACACCCAAACTAGACTGTTGCCTTTTACAAGTTGCTCCCTTACCTCTCTGGGGAGGGTTTTGTGTATTTCGCCTTCCAAGCATTGGTTTTACAATCACAGGTTCTTCTTGTAGGATTGTCATCTTTTCCGTGAATTCTAATAGTCTTGAATATAGAGAAAGAGTATTTAAGAAAGACTTAAATATGAAACAGAAACCAATTCCTTAAGAGGTTACACTGAAAACATAGGCATCAAAATCACATACTTGCGTCTCAAGTTTGTAGCTTCCATTTTCTCTT
>NW_016108559.1:0-10353 GCF_001604975.1 Cebus imitator
GTCTTAGCAGTTCTCCAGTACTACCCCCTCCCGGGAACTCTTAGCAGTTCCCCAGCACTTCCCTCCTGCACAGCCCCTCACAGTGGATGCACTCTGCCGGCTTGCAGGCCATAGAAATCCCCTTTGCCATGCCATGGGTGCTGCCGATTTTGGGTTTAGCCCAGCAGCTTTCCCTTGCTCTTAAAGCTCATGCCAGCACTTGGTGTTTTGGCCCTCTTTTTGATTTTCATCACCTTCCAGTTATATAAGTAAGTTGCTTGACAAGAAGGGGATGTGAACAAAGAATGGGCGACCCCAATTGTCTTCTGTTGGGGGTGCGTCTTGGAAAGGGAGGACTGCCAGTGGGTGCGGGGGCCCCGCTATGGGTGTGCAGGGGGGACAAGGTTTAGTTAATAGTACTGTCGAGGGGGGTGCTGAGGCGCTGGTTTAGAGGGCCTTGAGTAGGGTGGAAGTAATTCCTGATCCTCCGCTGGGGTGGGGAGAATGGCTGGCCCAGAAGGGACTTTCTTTTGGGCTGGCTAACGTAACCTGAAGTCTAGCCTGTTTTATGCAGCGCTTTAGCCATGGGGGAGACCATTGGACTAAACCCAACTATTGGTCGATGTATGGAAACTGCTCAGGGTATCCAGGAATTTCTGCAACCATTTTCCATACAGCCTGGGTAATATTTGGGTCATAGGTCCCAGTATTTGGCCACCTAATTCCAAAAGACAGCCATTCAAATTCACACAAAGAGCGGAGTTTTCCAGGGGTTAATTTCACCCCATATTGGCCTGAGAACCCAACCTTGAAGTTGGCCGTCATGCATTGGAGGGGGTTACAAGGCGGGGAGCTAGACGACCCCATATGTGGGTTTTTTGTCGTTTTTTATGCCAAATTTTCCTCAAGAGAATTCACTAATTTAAAACTGATTTCCCTAATTTAAAACTAGCCTCACTGAGGATTTGAACCAACAACCTTGCAGTTGCAGGCCCCACACCTTAACGACTATGCTAACAAGTCACTTTTGTTACAGAAAGTTAGAAAACTTTTCCTAAAGCCAGATTCTGGATGCAAATGCTGCACCCTGAGGCAGTGTGGCCTGCCTCAAAGCTGGGCGGGGCTGACTGCCGGCAGAGAAAGGAAAAAAAAACGCTCTTAGTGTCAGTTTAAAACTGAACTTGCTGGCGGCAAGTTTTCCCGACCCTGCGGCTTCTGGTCCCCTTCTCTCTCTCTCTTTCTCTTTCCTGTCTCCTTTCTGTAGTAAAGCCAATTTTGGAAAGTCTCAAATTTAAAATTTGGCCCTCTTTAAAGCAGGTTTTAGCAGGGCCTCTGCAGCCAGGTCCTGCAAGGACCAGACAACTGGATTTTAGGGTTTATTCCTAGTCCTAGTCAGAGGAACAGGGGGTAGGGGCCAAGGTAAGGCGGCGGTCTTTTTTCCCCCCGCAAACCACAACTGGCGAGAATAAGCACTATGGAGGTTTAGCGCTGCCTGGGCACAATCCTCCCCCTTATACATTTTTAATGGCCAGTTGCTTCGGAAAGTGACAAACAGGTGGACTAAGAGGTCTACCGGATGTGTGTTTTGGACCCACCACACCCGGTAGAGTGTGCAGAAGTGCTGCCAGTCAGTTTTTACTGTGGTGGTGACATTCTACCTCCCAACATCCAGGATAGTGCCAATATGCCTTTCTGTGATGCACCGTTGGGCACTGCCCATAACATTACACACTTTCCTGGCAGAATAAGCAGTTACCTATTTTCCATCCCAGCCTGAGAAAGAGCAGTCTTAAACTCTGATCTAGGGTTTTGTTCCACACAAGCTCCAAAGAAGCTACCTCCAAGGTGTCGAGGGCACAACGGCTTCCCCGACCTGGAATCTGACCCAGCACGGGCAAAAGTACTCTTTTCCCGGTGGAGGTGGCTGGGAGAATTTACAGGCCACAATGACCAAAACAAGGAAGAGAATAAAGACAACTAGAGTTAAGACTATCTGCCACATGGCAAAGGAAGAAAGAGTGAGGCCTCAGTGATAGAAGAAGAAGAAGAGGAAAAAAGGGAAAAGAGTAATTTTTGAACCAGTGTATGTCTGCTAGCAGGAGTCTAATAAAACTGACAAATTTACAGACGAGACAGGACCACATACAAGAGTGACAGACAAAGGGTGGGTTTCCCCCAGATGGGAGACCAGTCAGATGCCTGCCCGGCCACTTTCTCGGAAGAATTTTCAGGGGCGTCTTGGCTAAGGTGTACCCGTATAATCCCCGGGCCTGGTCACCTCAGGATGGAAGTCCAAGGAGGACAGCTCTGAGGTGAATCACCGTTATGCCCTACGACGCCTCAGTGGAACCGCGGGTGAAGGCCCACACAAGCCCCGTAGCCTTTCAGCCGTGGGACTACATATATACACACTCACTCTCTCACTTACACAGAGGTTACGGAAAACAACCGAACGCTGCCACCCACTATGCCAGCTACCAGGGGCGAACGCTGGTACCCTCTGCACCAGCTACTGGAAACGAACGCTGGTACCCTCTGCACCAGCTACCAGAAACGAACACTGGTACCCTCTGCACCAGTTACCAGAAGGCTGCCACCCACTATGACAGCCACCAGAAGCGAACGCTGGTACCCCCTGCACCAGCTACCAGAAGCCTCAAGCGACGTCTCGGTGAGACTTGCCAGGTCAGAGTTGAAATGACTCGTCAGTCCCCCGACACAGGCCCAGACCAGACTTACCTCCGGAGGCTTTTCCTTTTAGGACCCTGAGGAATTTCGGGTGAATGTCGGCCGAGAGGTCGCTTATCCTCCACGGTGGCTCTCCGGGGCCCTGCGAAAGAACAGGGGGCGCCTCCCCAGAGGCCCCCAAGGTGGGAGCGGCCGCCCGGGCGAGATTCTGAGATGGTTTTTGTCTGGTGATAACAAAAAAGAATATCTCGCTGGGGCCTCCAAATGTTGTGTTTGACCGAATGTAGAAAGTTATCACAAGACAAAAGTATGCCAGATTGTGTAGGGTCATTTATTATGCCGGCGACCACAGAGGACTCACGTCTCTCCAACCTGTGGTGGCAACAGGAGGGTGTCACGATTTTTTATACCCGAAAAACCACCTTGGGAGTGGGGGTGAGGGGCGGGGATGGGGATGAAAAGGCTTCAGACATTCCGAGGGCTAGTGGATTCTGTAAATTACCTCCTGGGCAGAGATGAGGGTGGGGGTCTCCGGACATTCCAAGGGATAGGGACTTTTGTCATTCCATTTGTTACTTAAGTGGTTTACAGAAGTCAAGATATACATTTGTTTACACATTACCTGGTTAAGGTGGAAATCACAGACCTTAGTTACTTATTACAAGCCACAGGAGCCAGGATGGAACTAGCTTGGGCTGCTTAGTCTGGCAATTGCCGGTAAGCAAATGCTAGCAATTCTGGCAGTTACTGATAAGAAAAGGTAAACAGCTTTACATAGTTTTGAAGACAAACTAACAGTTCTATTTACAGAGGCCAAGGACAGTAGTTATTGTGAGGAGAATGGGGCAGCCATTTCAACTTATCTAAAAACAGTTTTGCATTTTATAAAATAGTTTTGCTCCGGTTCTGGCTCTAGGCCAGCACAATATCACACAGGGTTTCACTAGGTTGGCCAGGCTGGTCTCAAACTCCTGACCTCAGGTGAACCGCCTGCCTCAGCCGCCCAAAGTGCTGGGATCACAGGTTTGAGCCACCGCGCCCGACCTGTTTTATTTTGTTTTAAACTGTGTGTTTAGAATATTATAATGTGGCCACTCTGGAAATAGGAGTCTCCCTCCTCCCTGGGGTGTGTTCTTGCTGTTTGCTGCAGTGGTTATTTAATGACTTTTCTGATTGTGAAGTCTCTATCTTTTGTTATTGGTGGCCGTTTCCTCCTGTTCTTTTAGCCTGGTGGTCAGCTAGTGATAGGACAGAGATTTCTTTAAACATCTGGAACCAAAAAAACAAAAAAAAAACTCACAACACGCTCCCGAGTCTGTAGAAGGGGTCTGCGTGGCTGTGGGGTCAGCCCTTCCACGGTGAAACAGGTTTTCTCTGCCTTCAGTTTCACTTCCTGCTTGTGCAGAGCTGGAAGGCCAGCCCGATGTGAGCACGGGGACCTCGCAGGCCTCTTCCAAGCCCCTGTACCGCTCTGGTCATGTAGGTTCCAAGACTTCATTCCCCAGAGCGTTTTATTCCCTGGCCTTTCCTCCTACGCTGTTTGGCTCCTCTGCTTTTTGCCTCATCTGCTCTCGTGGCCCCAGGCTGCAGAGACTAACAAATTTGTTGTAAACGTTTCCTACAAATGTCCTCCAAGTAGCACCTCAGCACTGGGAGAATGTCCAGTCAGGTGAGATCAAGGCCAGCCCTCGAGCCATAACCCAGTTCGCAGTTGCAAATAAGGCCCCATCTTGGAACCTGTGCTGGGAGTGTGGTCTGTTACCCTCAGGCCATCACAGTCTAGGCAGTGGGAGAGGGACCAGGATGAGTTAAAACACCACAAAGCTGTTTGTTTTGATATCCAACTGGATTATCTTTGTTTTTTTTTGAGATGGAGTCTCACTCTGTCACCCAGGCGGTGGCGTGATCTTGGCTCACTGCAACGTCCACCTCCCAGGTTTTCAAGTGATTCTCCTGCCTCAGCCTCCCGAGCAGCTGGGATTTTAGGCATGTGGCACCACGCCTGGCTAATTTTTGTATTTTTAGTAGAAACAGGGTTTCACCATGTTGGTCAGGCTGATCTCGATCTCCTGACCTCGTGATCTGCCTGCCTCGGCCCCCCCAAAGTGCGGGGATTACAGGCGTGAGCCACCGTGCCCGGCCTCAACTGGATTATATTAATCAAGTTTTCCTCTGGTTCCTGCAAGCTTTTGATTAGGACCAAAAAAGTTGATGGTGACTTTTTTGCCAGTTTTTTGTTGCTTCCTATTTTCTGTGTTTCATTCATGTCCTTCATGGGATCTTGAATTTATATAAAAAGAAATCTTCCCTCAGTTCCACAGATGGGAGAAAATGCTGAAAAGAAACGTGGTGAAAACGAAACCGGCGTTGCCTGCTTGCTGGACACTACCGTCAGCCCTAGGTGTTAGGTTCAGGCCTCAGAGTCTTCACGGGTGAGGCGTCTCATGCCACAGCCCCAACTGGAGACTCTGATTCCATCATCAGATAACTGGAGCAGCCTGTGCTCCTGGGATTTGGTGGCCTGTAACGTCGGCAGCTCCCGTGTTGAACCCTCCCTTCTGCGGGAGGGGCAGGGGCAAGGGGAGGTTGGAAGATGCTGAGTGAGCCGCCTCCCCTCTGACCTGCCGCCTCTCCTTCCCCAGGTTGTCTTTCTACTCGGGACACGCCTCCTTTGGGATGTACTGCATGGTGTTCCTGGTGGTGAGTCCATTTCTCCAGGGCTCGCCCGTCAATCACTACCTTCCCTGGACCTCGGTTTTTCCAGCTGTAAATGGGTGGGTCGTGGTGGTGATGAGGGTGCTCACTGACTTGTTTGTAAAGACAGGAGGCCCTGGGCTGGCCGGTTTTGTGCCCCCGCCTTCGGAGCTGCCATCTGTGCAGTCGGCATGGGAGGGCCTGGCAGGGCACAGGCTGAGGCATCCTCTCCCATCCCAGCTCTACGTGCAGGCGCGGCTCTGCTGGAAGTGGGCGCGGCTGCTGCAGCCCACGGTCCAGTTCTTCCTGGTGGCCTTTGCCCTCTGTGTGGACTACACCCGCGTGTCTGATCACAAACACCGCTGGAGCGACGTCCTTGCTGGCCTCCTGCAGGGGGCACTGGTGGCTGGCCTCACTGTGAGTTTCTGACCCTGACTCACCCCCTGTGCTGTCCAGAGACCACTCCCTGCCCAACCCTGGTCCTGCCCTGCACACTCTTGCCGCAGGGAGTCCTCCCCTGGGACCGCTTCCTCCAACCTGGTTCTTCCCTGGGATCCCTCCTTACCCTGGTTTCTCTCCTGGGACCCATACCCCAAACTCCAGTCCTTCCCTGGACCCCTCCTTCCCCCCCAGATCCTCCCTGGGGACCTCTTCCCCAACAACAGTCCATCCCTGGGACCCCTCATTCCCTGGGACCCCTACTTCCCCCAATTTCTCCCCTGGGATCCCTTCCCTAACACCAGTCCATCCCTGGACCCCTCTTCCCCCCATTCCTCCCATGAGACTCCTTCCCCTAACCCTAGTCCATACCTGGGACCCCTCCTCCCCCCAATTCTTCCCTGGGACCCCTTCTCCCAACCCCAGTCCTTCCTTGGGACCCCCTTTTCCCCCCATTTCTCCTCTGGGACCCCCCAACCCCAGTCCATCCCAGGACCCTTCCCTCCCCCCTGACCTCCTCCCCTGGGATCCCTTCCCCCAACCCCAGTCCTTCCCTGGGACCCCTTTTTCCCATTTCTCCTCTGGGACCCCCCAACCCCAGTCCATCCCTGGACCACTCCCTCCCCCCCACATCCTCCCCTGGGACCCCTTCCTCCAACCCCAGTTCTTCCCTGGACCCCTCCCTTCTCCCCATTTCTCCCCTGGGACCTCTTCCTCAACCCCAGTCCTTTCTGAGGGCCCCTCCCTTCCCCCCATTCCTCCCCTGGGACCCTTTTCCCCAACCCCAGTCCATCCCTGGGACCCCTCCTTCCCCCATTCCTCTGCTGAGACTACTTCTCCCAACCCCAGTCCTTCCCTGGACCCCTCCCTTCCCCCCCCACATCCTACCGTGGGACTTGCCTCAGTCTTCACTGCTTGTCCCAACACGACCACCTGCTCCCAGCAGACCACACCGGAGTCCTGTGCAACTGCGGCTGCTCCCACAGACTCTCGCTCAACCCTCACTGTGGTCCTGGCTTTCAAGGCCATTGCTCCTGGGAGGAGATGGAGGTGTCGGCTGCTGTCAGGGCACCTGGGTCATTCCTATTTGCCCCTGATGCAGGTGACTCTGCCTATGGGATTTGGCTGGGAACCCCTCTCCCATCCACTGTCAGAGACTCACATTCTGAGCCCAGACACAGCGTCCTTAAGTCCTTGGGCATCACTGCCTGCTGCGGCACCCTAGGATATCTGGGAGGCTTCAGTGTGACTTTCCTGGCCAGGATCCCGTCTGACACCTGCATGGAGGCAAGTCCCTGACGTTCCGCTGGAGTTCTGCAGGGTCTGGGTCACCTTCCTTCCCGACCACCAAGGGCAGGTCTCCAGCGTGGCCCCTTGGGTGGGGCTCCCAGGCTGCACTTTTGCCCCCGAGGGCTACACCACCCTTCTCGAAGGCAAAGGCCTGATAGGAACACCCTGCAGGGTGAGGGAATAAGAGAGGTTCCAGGTGCAAACAAAACATCAGCAGACACTTAAGTTACCGCCTGTACAAAAAACAAATGTACCCTTTACCCTCCTGTTGAAAAAGTAAGCTCTGTGTGTTCTGCCATCACTTCAGGGAAACCAGCCCCTGAATTACCCATTTCAGATGTGTAGTCCCCAGGTGCACGGGGTAGAAATGGGCAGAGGGGAGGGGTGTGCTGACCCATCTGACCCTTGACCCCAGCGTCGTGCAGGGAGAAACGCAAGGGGTGGGCTTGGCTGCTACCCTCCACCGTCACAGGGGGTGAGTCAGCCTGACGCCTGAGCTCCGCGGAGCCCTCTGACGGGGGGAACGCCATCCCAGCACGGCCGTAAGGAACAGAGGCACTGAGACCACTCGTCAAACCAATGCCCCATTTTACTAAAAACCACATGTACATTACATTGTACAAAACAGTCCCTTCCTTAACCCCATAAAAGAATGGGGATATTTGGGAGCTATGGGAACAAGTCCCCCTCCAAATGCTCAGGGCTGCCTAGGCCTCCCCAGACCCCTGATCCTGTGTAGGGCAGGGGGCAGCAGAGCCTGCTCATTGCTCCTGTCAGCCCAGGGTTCCTGGAGCCCGTCCGGAGCCCTCAGTGCTACCCAGGGCCAGTCGGACCACCTGGGGGACCGGCCTCAGCTGGACTTACAGCCACTCACTCCCTGACTGGACGGGGTCCAGCCTCAGGAGGAGTAGTGCGGGTACCCAAAGTGGTTGTGGTCAGCCTCGCCCAGGGTCACTGTCAGTGACAGTCTGGGCCTCCGTTCCAGCTCCTCCTCCTCTGGGCAGTGCTGTGGGGGTTGGGCTTTGAAGAAATCTGAGATGTATCGGACCTGGCAGATTGGAGGAAGGTGAGACTGGGCTCACTCCTCCTGAGTATTTGATGATACGCAGGATTTTTTTGAATGTGTCAGCTACCATGTTATTCTGGTTTTGTAGGAAACCATACATACTTTGTTTTTAGACACAGCATCTCATTCTGTTGCCCAGGCTGGAGTGCAGTGGTGCAATTACTGCTCACTGCAGCCTCGACCTCCCAGGCTCAAGTGATGCTCTTGCCTCAGCCTCCCAAGTAGCTGGGATTACAGGCGCCCTCCACCACGTCCAGCTAATTTTTGTATTTTTAGTAGAGATGCCGTTTCGCCATGTTGGCGAGGTTGGTCTCGAACTCCTGACCTCAGGTGGTCCACCCGCCTCAGCCTCCCAAAGCGCTGGATTACAGGTGTGAGCCACCGCACCTGGCTATATATTCCTCAACTGAATTTCTGTTTGAATTGAAACAACATAAAATCCTAATTTCGATAACATTATTCACATTTTTTATGTTAGTTGCTAGAAAGGGATGAGAGAAGGCAGCTTTCCTCAAACTCACTCGGCAGTGGTGTGGCCTGTGGCCTTCTGGACAGCATTGGGGGTGGGGAATTGGGGGCGCGTGAGCCCCCGGGCTGGCTCGGCAGTGCGGTCTGGGCCTTTTCCCAGAGGCTTCTTAGCCCCAAGCCTGATTGTCCACCCCCAGTCTCCTCAACAGCGAGAGGCACATTGTCCTGCTGTGCAGAGAATTTTAGTTCTTCTGTTTCCTGCCGCTTATTTTCAGGAGCTGGACAGCTCCCAGGTCCCATCCCCTGTCTCAGAAATGACTTCTCAAGTCATCCCCTGCCACAGCATTTTGTTAGCCTGTTTTGTTGTTTGTTTGTTTTGAGATAGGGTTCCGCTCTTCTTGCCCAGGCTGGGGTACAGCGGCACGACCTTGGCTCACTGCAACCTCCGCCCTCTGGGTTCAAGCAATTCTCCTGCCTCAGCCTCCCGAATAGCTGAGATTACAGGCACCTGTCACCACGCCCAGCTAAGGTTTTTGTATTTTTATAGAGACGGGGTTTCACCATGTTGGCCAGACTGGTTTCAAACTCCTGACCTCAAGTGATCCACCCGCCTCAGCCTTCCAAAATGCTGGGATTACAGGCATGAGCCACTGTACCCGGCCAAGCCTCTTTTGTGACAGTTGTGATTTGTTGGATCTAAGTGCAGTTTTGTTTTTACTCTGACTTGTTGTTTTATAAGCTGTTGGCCTAATTTAGACATTTTAACAGCATTACAGGGATGAGAAATCCCTGGGAAGAATTAGCTGACCAGGCAAGGTGTGTGGTGAGGGCATTGCATGGCAGGTGGAAGTTTAGGCTATTTGGGATTACTAAATTACAGCAATGGAATTTATGAGTGAATTAGCCGAGTGAGTGAATAAATGACTGAGTAAAGAACACTTACCTGAGGCCGGGTGTGGTGACTCACACCTGTAGTCCCAGCACTTTGGGAGGCCCAGGTGGTCGGAGCACCTGAGGTTAGGAGTTCGAGACCAGCCTGACCAATGTGGAGAAAACCCGTCTCTACTAAAAAAAAAAAAAAAAAAAAAAAAAAAAAATTAGCCGGGCATGGTGGTACATTCCCATGATCCCAGCTACTGGGGAGGCTGAGGCAGGAGAATCACTTGAACCTGAGAGGTGGAGGTTGTGGTGAGCCGAGGTCACGCCATTGTACTCCTGCCTGGGTGACAGCAGTGAAACTCCATCTCAAAAAAAAAAAAAGACAACTTACCTGTAATTCCGAGGCCCTCTGCCCTCACCTGGAGTCAGGGCAGGAAGGATGACAGGTGTGGATGGGAGGGCGTCACTGCAGATGCTTACCTGTCTGGCTGGAAACCCTGTGTGGACAGGCAGTGCAGCCACAGCAGCTGGTGTGCTTCCCTCCTTCAGGGGCTTCCTGAGTCCAGGGCCACACCATAGGCTGCACCTAGGGAATCCAAAACGGAACATGAGGGACGTTTCATCGCAACTGAGCAATATGTACAGCAGTGGAGGTATCTAACAGGAAAGGCAGTTCTATGCTCTTGGAGGGGTTTGGGTGTTTTCCTTTTTTGAGACAGGGTCTCACTCTGCTGCCCAGGCTGAAGTGCGGTGGTGCAATCACTGCTCACTGCAGCCTCGACCTCCCAGGCTCAAGCAGTCCTCCCGCCTCAAGCTCCCGAGTAGCTGGAAGTACAGATGTGTGTCACCAC
>NW_016108559.1:10493-12106 GCF_001604975.1 Cebus imitator
TTTTGAGACAGAGTTTTGCTCTGTTACCCAGCCTGGAGTGCAGTGGCACAATCCTGGCTCACTACAACCTCTGCCTCGTGGGTTCAAGCGATTCTCCTGCCTCATCCTCCTGAGTAGCTGGGATTACAGGCACACGCCACCACGTCCAGCTAATTTTTGTATTTGTAGTAGAGATGGGGTTTCGCCATGTTGATCAGGCTGGTCTCGAATTCCTGACTTCGTGATCCACCTGCCTCAGCCTCCCAAAGTGCTGGGATTACAGGTGTCAGCCACCGCGCCTGGCTAGTATGGTTTTTTGAAAGACAAAATCATTTTCAAATCATGAATCAAAAGAACAGTAGCTAAATGAAATTAAAGTCCGTGTTAGTGAGGAAACGTCACATGCCAATGCTTCCTGTGAGGCAGATGGCACAATTGATCTTCAAAAGCTCATGTGGAATTGATATTACCTTGCTAAGTTCTCCAGCCCTATTTCAGATTCAAAGATTTACATTTTTGGAATCAACCAATTAATTGATAAAACATCCTAGTCCACATCCTCACCTATTATAAATATTTGAAAGCACCTTCTTCTAGACATTGGACAATTAGTTGAAAATCCTAGACAGTTAAGCAGGTGATTTACAATGTTTGTGGACATTGAGATGCAGGGAAGGGCCAGGCATGGTGGCTCATGCCTGTAATCCCAGCACCTTGGGAGGCTGAGGCAGGTGGTTTACCTGATGTCAGGAGTTTGAGACCAGCCCAGAAAACATGGTGAAACCCTGTCTCTACTAAAAATAGAAAAATTAGCCAGGAATAGTGGCACACATAGTCCCAGCTGTAAGGTTTATTGCCGAGTTAAATGAGGAAATGGAGACCGGAGTAAGAAAAGTAAAAGCCAATTTATTCAGCTCCCAGGTGAGGTTCTATGGTCCGGGAATGGGGCCAGAGAAGCCTTTCTTCTTAGTGCATGGGGTTTTATAGGGAGTAGAGGTAGTTGATCGGCTGCAGGGGAAACAAAGCGGAGGTAGTCTCATTGGTTATGAAGGGACTGGTCACAGGTGAGGTGAGCCGCCATTGGCAGCCAGGCTGGGCCACGGGCAACTGGGCTGGTTGAGGACGTAAGTGGCAAGCTGCCATAGGTCAGGTTTTGGAGGGGCTTTTTAAAACTTTGGCGGGCTTTCCAATGGGGCAGGGCCGAGTGCAGTTTGCCAGTGAGTGCAGGACTGAGATTGGAATGCGGAAATGGGTGTGGGGAGTCCGCATGGAGAGACCAGATGCTGAGTAATGTGCTCAGCTTGATGAGGTAGTTTTCAAGTGCTGAGAGCCAAGGCAAGGCAACCGGCCTTACACCAGCTACTCAGGAGGCTGAGGCAGGAGAATCGCTTGAACACAGGAGGCAGAGGTTGTAGCACTGAGCTGAGATCATGCCACTGCACTTCAGCCTGGGTGACACAGCAAGACTCTATCTTAAAAAAAAAGAAAAAAAGGTCTGGCATGGTGGCTCACACCTGTAATCCCAGCAGTTTGGGAGGCTGAGGTGGGCGGGTCACGAGGTCAGGAGTTCAAGACCAGCCTGGCCAACATGGTGAAACCCCGTCTCTACTAAAAATACAAAAATGAGCTGCTGT
>NW_016108559.1:12141-14979 GCF_001604975.1 Cebus imitator
GTTCGGTGTTAACATCACCCAAGAATCCAGCGGCTCCTTGTCACCTCCTGCTGTGCAGCAAATTCTGGACCCCATGGAGACGGAGACACAAACTGCCACCTTCAGAAACTTTAGTCCCCAAAAAGTCCTCGCACTTCAGAATGTCACATCCTGCCAGGTGTTTTCTTCTCCTTTGAGACTTGCTCCCGGCGGTATTGTTAGCCCAGCTGCCTCTCAGGTGGGAGTGCAGCTGGGAGAGATGCAGGTTCACGTCATGCAACACGAATTCAAACAATGAAACAGCCACACCACCTGTGGAGGTTTGTTTTGCAGACCCCGACTTAGGCACAGATGAATGAATGCACTCACAACCAGTACAGTGATTTTGAATGGGGTGGGGATGCTTGTTAACTGCCTTTAGAGGGCGGTTTTAGCAAACCCAGCCATGACTCCCTGTACCTTCTTATATTTATTTTGTATAGATTGAATAACAGAGGCTTTAAGTTAACACACTTGTGGATAATTAACATGGTTGAAAGAGTGGTTTTGAATGATAAAAGCTTTTGGTTTTGGGCCCAGAGAAAACACCCTTCACGTGTAATTCCCCTTCGACCTCCTGCTGAGAGGACTGTTCAGCGCAGGGTTTACATGAGTGGACAGTTAGAATAGAGACAAAGGGATGTGGGTAAACAGGCCACTGGGGAAGCTTCATTGTCCCTATCTTTCACCCTGTGACTTAAAATTTTAACGTAAAGCACTGGCTGCCTTTAGCCCATTCCATTAAAATCTTTAGGCCTTCCAAAAGGTTTGAGACTATAAATTTCTAACTTTCCCTAATATTCCCCTCCTATTTTTGCCAGCCACCCCGAGTAAATCCCAATGCACAGTGAAAACCACATTTGGAATATTTTAGCTGCTGGCTGTGTGGAAAAATCACTTGCATCCCCAGCGTTCAACTATAAAAAGACAAGGATTTATACTGAAGAGCACAGAATTTTGTGACTATAATAAAAGATAATATGAGAGACTCCTGGCAAAATTTGATGCATGAAAATGCTCATACATAGATTGCAGACAAACATATGTACACGTTAATGGAAGTACCAGTCTCACTTTGGATCTTGTAATCAGGAGGCCGTCATCACACCCTGTGAACGTGATAACCTAGTTCCAATTCAGCTACTGCCGACAAAGCTTGGGTCATGTGCTTGGTCACAGCCTCCACCAGCCTCATAATCTTTGTCTTTTATTTTTGAGATGGAATCTCGCTCTGTTGCCCAGGCTGGAGTGCAGTGGAGCAATCTCGGCTCACTGCAACTTCCACCTCCCGCGTGTTGAAAATTCACACTTTGAATGAAGAGACACCCCTGGACAGGCTTTGTGTGGGCAACATGGCTGTTTATTCACCTGGGTGCAGGTCGGCTATGGCCGAAAAGGGCATTAGCAAAGGGCAGTGGGATGGGAGTTGGTTTTACAGGTTTGGGGTGGGCAGTGGAAAGTCACAGAGTAAGATCAGTTACAGTGCTGGGGTAGGGGCCAGGAGTGTACATGACCACAAGTTCAGTTACAGTGGCGGCTGGGGTGAGGCAGAAGAGCAGTTAAGATGACAGGATGGGTGAGAGGCATTCACGTTATCATAAGAAATGTTGAGATGGCAGGGTTGGGTGAGGAGCTTGTCTGGGGAAGCTCCGCTGGGTGCTCAAGGACAAGGGTGAACGCAGGTGGGGGGGTGGTAGATGATCAGCCCAGGCAGGCAGGACTTCAGCCTTGCATATGGAGACCTGACATACCTGTCTTTTTATATATAGAGAGAAAGAATTAGAGCAGAGGGGGTGAGCACAGGTTTCTGGGGGTGAGGGTGAAGTTTCTAAAGGTTACTTCGTGCCTGACAGGGGACTGCAGGGTCACCTAAAATATTTTTTTTTGAGCGGGGCAGACAGGGTGGAAATGGGAACAGGACAGGTGTGCACATAAGGAAGGTCTGGACAATATGTTCTGCCTTACAAATGCTTAAGCTGCTGGGGACTTAGAGGCACTGCGCGGTACTGTGGGTCATCCAGAGCAGCATCGGCTGATTTGTGATCGCCTGGATGCGGTTTTGTATGAATTGGGAGACTAAGCAGAAGATACAGGGTCTGAACAGGAGAAGAAAGATGGGTATTAAAGGAGTGAGGATTGGGAGCAGCCATGACTCCAGTTAGACAGCGTCCAGCCTGTCCAGCCAGGTCCAGAATAACCATTTGCCTGATTCGTGTGCTGTTGGGCTCTGTCTCTTCATTTATTGATGGCATTATATACGAGGCCAGGCTGCTTTACATAAAAACAACATTTTTCTGGAGCGTTGGACCCGAAAGCCAAGGGAACCAGCAAGGGCTGCGGCCGTCACAGGGCTTGGTGGGGTAACTGTGTGGAGGGAGAGCTTTTGTTTTCATGCTGTGTGAGGAAGCGTGTGGTATCTATAAGCAGCCGCTCATTTTCATTAACAAGATTGTGTTTGAGCAGAGAACGGGAGCCAGATGAAGAGTGAACTATCAGCTGTAATTGCCTGGAGGAAAAGTGTAAACCAGCAACTTAAAGAAAAGCAGGGCACATAAAAGTAAATGAGTGCCGTGAATTTGGGCACAGTTAGGAAATAATAGAAACAGACGTTTTGAAGTGTGGTTTAAGCAGTAGGGGTGACCGCATAAAGCCGGAGAAGGCGAGGGGCTGAACGTAAGTGTGTGTGGTGTAAAGAGAGCTTTGGGCCGGGCGCGGTGGCTCACGCCTGTAATCCCAGCACTTTGGGAGGCCGAGGCGAGTGGATCACGAGGTCAAGAGATCGAGACCATCCTGGTCAACATGGTGAAACCCCGTCTCTAC
>NW_016108559.1:15089-18565 GCF_001604975.1 Cebus imitator
AAAAAAAAAAAAAAGAGCTTTGGAGGCGTGAGAGCTAGAGGGTAAGTGGGGCGGAGCCTGTGATTTTGAGGGATTCTAAGAGTATCAGGGTGTTTTTCTCTTGCTTCATCTCCAGTCTGTACTTGTGGGCCAGCTTAAGCAGCTGAGTAGCTGTTTGGCGGTCCAGGGCCTGGGTGAACTTGTTAATTGCAGGAGGCACTTTCAGCCGCTTATAGATGATGGCTCTCTGCTGCTGCAACCTGATATAGCGGGGCCATTTCACAAAGCCTGGCTCCTATGTGAGAATCCTGACCACACAGCCCTGGACTTTAGCAGTATAGAATGAAAAACTGTTGAGACAGGTTGGGGAGAGCTAGGGAGGGAGCAGTTTTTAGAGCTGTTTTTTAAGGAGCAAAAGGAGGAGTGAGGAAAGGATTTGGGATTAATACGGTTGGATACATTTTCCTTAGTGAGTTTATACAATGGTTTAGTTAGAATAGCAAAACCTGGTGTCCTGAGGTGAAGAAGCAACCACACCCAGGAAGGAGAGAATCTGTTGTTTGGTGGAGCGGGTTGGGGTTTGGGAAATTTACTGGATGCGCTTGGCAGGGGGAGCACGTGTATGCTGGTGAAGGATTATAACATGGGAAGAAATTTGGGCTTCGGAAGGGGTCCGTGATGCCCCTTTGAGTACAGATGCCGAAGAAGCAGGAGGGTGAATTAAAAGGCCGTGTTTCAATAGACAGGTGATAACAGGCTTTACTTTTAAAGCCTGCTGTGGGATGGGGTACGGGGCTGGGCAGGGTAAGGGTGGTTAGGTTCTAAGGGGATGAGGAGGGGTGAGTGCCTTGTAGCAACGGATGGGAAGGCGGTGTTTTACACCCTAGGGTTAAGGTAGGGGGACATAGGGGAGTATTGAGGGAGGTACGGGTCTGGGGAGGAGGGCGGCAATGAGGCGTGGCTGTAGCCCAGGAACAGTCAAGGAGGCAGACAATTTCGCTGGGATATCCTGGCCTGACGGGGAACTGGACAGGTGTGGATGATTAGGAAAGGACGTGGAAGGCAGTGCCGGCCTGATTGACAGCAGACGTGGGGAGTTTTGATAGGCCTGGAGGCCTGGCCTCAATTCCCACACAGCATGGCGGCCAAGGAGACAGGTCCTTGAAAGGAAGGCAGCGTGGGGTGGGTGCCTCCGTGCTGATGAAGAAGGGGATGGACTTGCCCTCCACGTAAGAGTTACCCGAAGTTTGGCATCTGTGATGGTCCAGGGGGCTTCTGAGATGCTCGGGCAGCGTCCGTCTTTAGCCGCCAAGCTGAGGGTTGGAGCTTCAGGAGCTCTGGGAGCAGCGACCTGGGTTGGACAGTCGACTTTCTGTGGGGGCCCCGCACAGACGGGGCAGAGCTCAGGAGGATTCCCGGGCTGCGGGCACTCCTTGGCCCGGTGGCCAGGTTTCCGACACGTGAAGCAAGGTCCGGGGGGTTGGCTGGACGCTGCAGTCTGGGTGCGCTGAAGTCTCTGTGAGCCGGTGGTGTGGCTGGGGTTTGTCTTACGGAGGAGGCAGCATCTGCAGCTCTGAGATGTGAAGCTGGGCAGATTTCTCCCTGTTATTGAACACCTTGAAGGTAAGGTTGCCTAATTCTTGTAGTGGGGTTTGAGGGCCAGATTGTACTTCTTGCTACCTTTTTGTAATGTTGGGGTTGACTGGGTGATAAAATGCATATTAAGCATTTTTTAGGGGTGAGAGTGGAAGTAAGGATGGCATTTAAGTCACTCCAGGTGAGGTTATAGGACTCTGTGAAGTATGGGAGGATCTGATGAAAAGGAGCCGGTGGTCGATTTGGGAAAGGTCAGATAAAGGGAAGGGACGCCACCCTAACTATGCCTTTGGCTCCAGCCACCTCTGAAAGGGGGATTGTCGGGCAGGGGTGCAGGAGGCAGCCGCAGGACTAACTGTAAGCTGGGCCGCGTAGGAGGTGGGAGGTGACAGGAGGGGCATGAGGAGGCGGGTTGTGGGCAGAGGAAGATGAGGAAGGCCTTAGGGTGGGGTTAGGTCCTGGATGAGGGCCTGGTTCACAGGCAGGAAGGAGAAAGGTCAGAAGGCTGATGGACAGTGAGGAATCTGGCTTACCCGCAGAGGAAGGAGGGGCAGACGGAAGCGAAGAGAAGTGGTAGAGATTAGGGAGGGATTGGTGTGTAAAAAAAAAAATGCCTGGACGTAGGGAATTTCAGACCATTTGCCCATGTTGTGACAAAAATTGTCTTAATTTCATGAAATAGAGGTGAAAGGTGCCATTTTTGGCCAATTGGAGCCATTGTTTAACTCGTATTGTTTGAGGTTCTTAGAACACAGGCCAGCGGAGAGGAGGGAGGGGTAGAGGATGGTTGATTGCTCATGGTCTGGAAAGACAGCAGAGACAAGGAGAATAGGCACACAACCCAGCCGCTCAACAGGCGTCCCTCGGTGAGCCTGGGCTGAACCTTGTCGTTGGTGAGCGGTCAAAGAGAGCGTCCTGTATGTTGACCTGCCACCAATATTGGCCCTGAGCCTGGTGGGTGAGTGACTAGGGCGAACGTCTCCATGATAATCAAGCCCCTGGGGAACCTGGGTCCATGACCTACATAGGGTTTTTTGAGTCCCGAACCTCACGGAAGAACCTGGTTTACCTGATTTTCCTTGTGTTTGTGGTGGAAAAACGACGAAACCGAAAGGGGGAGGAAATGGAAAGGAAAAGATAAAAGAATGGGAAAACAAAAAAGAGAGACTGCTTACCAAAACAGCCGGTGGTGTGTGTGGGCTGGTCTGATGACCTGGGTCGGTAGGTCGATCTCTTCATGGAGGGAGCACAAGAGCAGGGACGGGGGTTTGGTCTCCTGAAGGAGTTCCCCCATCCCGGGTTTTGGTACCAAAATGTTGAAAATTCGCACTTTGAATGAAGATAACCCCCCAGATAGGCTTTGTGTGGGCAACGTGGCTGTTTATTCACCTGGGTGCAGGTCGACTAGGCCAAAAAGGGCGTTAGCAAAGGGCAGTGGGATAGGAGTTGGTTTTACAGGTTTGGGGCGGGCAGTGAAAAGTTACAGAGTAAGATCAGTTACAGTGGTGGGTAGGGGCCAGGAGTGTACATGACCTCAAGTTCAGTTACAGTGGCGGCTGGGGGTGACGCAGAAGCGCAGTTAAGATGACAGGATGGGTGAGGGGTATTCACATTCATAAGAAGAGTTGAGATGGCAGGGTTGGGTGAGGAGCTTGTCCGGGGAAGCTCTACTGGGCGCTCAGGGACAATGGCGAACGCAGGCGGCGGGTGGGAGACGATCAGGAGGCAAGCAACACTTCAGACTTTGAGGCTCTAGGTTTGCATATGGAGACCTGACACCGGATTCAAGCAATTTCCTGCCTCAGTCTCCCGAATAGCTGGGATTATCGGTGACCACCATCACGCCCAGCTAATTTTTGTGTTTTTAGTAGAGACGGGGTTTCTCCATCTTGGCCAGGCTG
>NW_016108559.1:20025-21711 GCF_001604975.1 Cebus imitator
TTGCAAGAACAAGTTAATAACTAAATAAAGACCCAAAACTTATAAATATATACCAGTACTTTAAGCAAAAAGCATTCTTAATTTAAAAATAAGTTTTACTTTAAAGATAATAGTACACTCATAAATTACTGTTAAAATCAATAGTGACATAAAAAAGTAACAATACTAATAGCCTGACACAAACTGATCACAATCCTTTATAAGAGACAACACTGTTCTTAATAACCTATATAAACAAACATTAAGTAATCCTATTTGTACATTAATGAGCTGGGATCACAGGTGTGATTACTTAATCCCAGCACACTGAGAGGCCGAGGAGGTCAGATCACTTGAGGCCAGGAGTTGGACAGCAGCATGGCCAACATTGTGAAACCCAGTCTCTACTAAAAATACAAAAATATAGCTTTGCACAGTGGCAGTGTTGTAGCCAATGAGGTTTATCCAAGGCCCGATTATTGCTAATTGAAAACTTTTCCCAATACCCCGCCATGAGGACTGGAAATATAGTCGGCATTGGAAATTTTTGCCAGTCTCTATGGGGTTGGAATAAAATAAATAAAAAAATAAATTAAAATGGAATAGAAATACAAAAAAATTAGCCGGGCATGGTGGTGCACACCTGTAATCCAAGCTACTTGGGAGGTTGAGGCAGGAGAGTCCTTAAACCCAAGAAGCAGAGGTTGTAGGGAGCTGAGATCATGTCATTGTGACTAGAGTAAAACTCCGTCTCTAAAATTTTTTTTTCCTTTGAAACAGGTGCATTCCTCCTCTTGCTTTCTGAGGACTCCCTGCTCTGTCACTTAGTAGTGGCTAATAAACTCTCTTAATGTCACTAGACTCTGTGACTCACCATAAATTCCATTTTGTGTGAGATCCAAAATCCTGTTGTTGGGGTCTGGGACAAGACCCCTTTGCTGGTAACAAAACTATACTAATCCTTTTTTCTTGTTTTTGAGACAGAGTCTTGCTCTGTTGCCCAGGCTGGAGGGAAATGGTGTGATCTCGAATCACTGCATCCTGTGCCTCACAGGTTCAAGCGGTTCTCCTGCCTCAGCCTCCCGAGTAACTGGGATTACAAGCACCTGCCACCATGCCTGGCTAATTTTTGAATTTCTAGTAGAGACAGGGTTTTCCAATGTTGGCCAGTCTTGAACTCCTGACCTCAGGTGATCCACATGCCTCAGCCGCCTAAAGTACTGGGCTTACAGGCGTGAGCTACCTTGCCTGGCCGGCTTGTATCCTTGGTGATCGCTTGGATATGGAGGGTGGTGGAGGAGGGGTGTTACACAGATATCACTCTTGGATTACTACCTGGGATATTAGGTGCAAGGCTCTATTATTGGTTCGAACCCTGAGAGCGCCAGCAAACAATTCGAGGTGGTGTTGAGCAACATGCTGTTTTCATGAGCGCCTGGCTGCAGACTGGCTGAGGCCTAAAACGGCGTTAGCCCCAAGTGAGGGCGAGGTGGGGGTTTTATAGTCTTCTGTAAATGGGAAGTGTCCCAGTCTGATGTAACTGCTACGTGGGACCTAGACAGCCTCTCTCCTGATCTTCAGGGGGTCCTTGTCTTCCAGCCTGCCCTTTTCTGGCTTCTGCTCGCTTGCTGACCCATGCTGCTGGCATACATGGTCTTGTACCTTGGGACCGAGCCTGAGGAGGGAGGAGTTATCCCCCAAGCTTTC
>NW_016108560.1:0-1131 GCF_001604975.1 Cebus imitator
GATTCTCCTGCCTCAGCCTCCCGTATCTGGGACTACAGGCATGTGCCACCACGTCCAGCTAAATTTTGCATTTTTAGTAGAGACTGGGTTTCACCATGTTGACCAGGGTGGTCTTGATCTCTTGACCTCATGATCGGCCCGCCTCGGCCTCCTGAACTGCTGGGATTACAGGCGTGAGCCACTGTGCCTGGCCATTTGTTTATTTTTTGCAACAGGGTCTCTGTTGCTCAGGCTGGAGTGCAGCGGCACAATCAAGGCTCACTGCAGCCTTTACCTCCGAGGCTCAAACATTTTTCCCACTTCAGCCTCCTGAGTAGCGAGGACCGCAGGCGTGTGCCACCACACTTGGCTGTTTTTTTAATTAATTAACTTATTTATTGAATTTTATTTTTTGAGACGGAGTCTCGCTCTGTCACCAGGCTGGAGTGCAGTGGTGCAATCTTGGCACACTGCAGCCTCTGCCTCACTGGTTCAAGTGGTTCTCCTGTCTCAGCCTCCGGAGTAGCTGGGACTACAGGCATGTGCCACCAGGCCCAGCTAATTTTTGTATTTTGAGTAGCAACGGGGTTTCACCACATTGGGCAGGATAGTCTTGATCTCTTGACCTCCTGATCTGCCTGCCTTGGCCTCCCAAAGTGCTGAGATTACAGGCATGAGCCACCGCACCTGGCCTTCTTTTAATTTTTTTGTAGAGATGGGTCCTATGTTGCCCAGGCTGGTTTCAAAATCTTGGACTCAAACAATCCTCCTGCCTTGGCCTCCAAATGTGCTGGGATTACAGGTTTGAGCCACACCGTATGGCTGAAACTCCCTGATTTTATAGTCAGAAGTCTGCTTCACTAATCTCAGCACTGTGGGAGGCCAAGGCAGGTGGATCATGAGGTCAGGAGTTTGAGACCAGCCTAGCCAACATGGAGAAACCCTGCCTCTACTAAAAATACAAAATTTAGCCAGGCGTGATGGTGGGTGCCTATAATCTCAGCTACTCAGGAGGTTGAGGCAGGAGAATTGCTTGAACCCAGGAGGTGGAGGTTGCAGTGAGCTGAGACATATCACTGCATTCCAGCCTGGATGACAGAGTGAAACTTTGTTTTCAAATATATGAATAAATTGAATTTATCTAAGAAAATT
>NW_016108560.1:3376-5399 GCF_001604975.1 Cebus imitator
CCAGTCGAGGTGACTCATGCCTGTAATCCGAAGAGAAGGATGAGGAACAGGAACAGCTAGGAGCTGTGGCTCACACCTATAATCTATAGAGGGGAAGGAAGAGGAGGAGGAGGAAGAACCAGGCATGTGGCTCACGCCTGTTAATCTTCGGAGGAGGAACAGCCAGGCACAGTGGCTTACACCTGTAATCCCAGCAATTTAGGAGCCCAAGCGGGGAAGATTGCTTGGAACCCAGGAGTCTGAAACCAGCCTGGGCAACACAGTGAGACCCCCGTTTCTACAAAAAAAAAAAAAAAAAACCCTAAAAATTAGCCAGGAATGATGGCACAAGCCAGTCGTTCAGCTACTCAGAAGCCTGGATCACTTGAGCCCAGGGGGTTGAGGCTGCAGTGAGCTATGGTCAAGCCACTGCACTCGAGTCTGGGCAATGAAGTAAGACTCCATCCCAAAAAAATAATAACAAAGTTTGAAATACTATAAGAATTATCAAAATGTGACAGACACCAAGTGAGCACATGCTGTTGAAAAAATGTCACCAATACACTAGCTCAACACAGGGTTGGCACAGTCCTCTAATATGTTGAGAAATGGGCCAGCCATGGTGACTCATGCCTATAATTCCAGCACTTTGGGAGGCTGAGATGGGAGGATTGCTTGAGTCCAGGAGCTCGAGACCAGCCTGGTCAACATAGTGAGACCCCCATCTCAGTTGTTTTAAATATTATTTATATTTTTAAATAAAACAAAAATAAGAAATGCAATATCTGTGAAGCACAATCAAGTGAAGTAAAAGAAAATGAGGCTGGTGAGGTGGCTCATGCCTATAATCCCAGCACTCTGGGAGGCTGAGGTGGGTGGATTGCCTGAGCTCAGGAGTTTGAGACCAGCCTGGCCAACATGTTGAAACACCACCTCTACTAAAAATACAACAATTAGCAGTGTGTGCTGGTGTGTGCCTGTAGTCTCAGCTACTCTGGAGGGTGAGGCAGGAGGATCTATTGAGCCCCAGAATTTGAGGTCTCAGTGAGAATTATGATCACATCACTGTATTCCAGCCTGGCTGGCAGAGTGAGACCTTGTCTCAAAAAATTATAAAATTATGTATGAATAAGTATGCTAATCTACTAGAGAATGCTGTTAAATGACAAGTAGTCCATAATTACAACCTCATTTTCCCTGGAAACTAAAGTTAGGAAGGGTTGAGAATTCTAATCAATATACAAAATTGACCTCCTAAATATAATAAGGGTGAAAGTAAACTACTCTATATGAAAAGTATGCAAGGAGGCTGGGCACAGCGGCTCAGGCCTGTAATCCCAGCTCTTTGGGAGGCCAAGGCAGGAGGATCACAAGGTCAGGAGTTTGAGACCAGCCTGGCCAACATAGTGAAACCCTGTCTGTACTAAAAATAACAATAAAAAAAAATTAGCCGGGTGTGGTGATGCATGCCTGTAATCCCAGCTACTCAGGAGGTGAGCCGAGATCACACTGCTGCACTCCAGCCTGGGGCGACAGTGCGAGACTCTGTCTCAAAAAAAAAAAAAAAGTATGCAAAGAACATAGAGTATGTTTTTTTAATAAGGAAAGGTATGAGGTACAAAGGACATGTTTTCATTAATGAAAAAGAGAATCATTTTGTCCCAGAGTAGAATGGATTATTCCAGAATGAGACAGTGGAAAATGTAGAAGGAAAGAAACCCGTACGGATATAAAACATAGAGGCTGGCCCAGTGGTTCAGGCCTGTAATTCCAGCACTTTGGGAGGCTGAGGTGGGCAGATTGTTTGAGTCCAGGACTTCTAGACAAGCCTGGGCAACACAGTGAGACCCTGTCTGCAAAAAATTAAAAAAGCCAAGTGTGGTGGTGCACGCCTATAATCCCAGCTACTTGGAGGCTGAGATGGGAAGATTGCTTGAACCTGGGAAGCAGAGGTTGCAGTGCGCCAAGATTGCACCACTGCACTCCAGCCTAGGTGACAGAGGGAAACATTGTCTCAAAAAAATAAAATAAAATCGTGCCTGTA
>NW_016108560.1:7112-8793 GCF_001604975.1 Cebus imitator
CTGTGTGTCTGCAAATAAGTGAGAATGTGCCACAGTATTGATTTGGGGGTTGCAAACATATTTCATTGAGTAGGCAAATTCCCAAATACAAAATCCATGAATAAAGATAAGTATACCTTCCTTTGGCATTTTAAGTACCCTAGGTTCCTTCATTATCTGAAGGAGGGCAGCATATGAAACTTATTTAGACCTCTTTTTTAAAATTTAATTTATTTGAGACAGTCACTTGTTCAGGCTGGAATATAGTGGTGCAATCTTGGTCCCCTGCAACCTCTGCCTCCCAGGCTCAAGCAATTCTTAATGCCTCAGCCACCCAAGTAGCTGATACTGCAGGTGTGCGCCAACACGCCCTGTGAATTTTTCTATTTTTAGTAGAGATGGGGTTTTGCCATGTTGGCCAGGCTGGTCTCGAACCGCTTGGCCAGGTGATCCGCCTGCTTCAGTGTCCCAAAGTGCTGGGATTATGAGTGTGAGCCATCACGCCTGGCCTAGAACTCTTATAGAGAATGAAGAATGTGTTTTTATTTTCTTTTTTGCATATCCAAGACATTGCGTTCAAGTTTCTGAATCTGCCTTACTATTAGGTTGGCGCAAAAGTAATTGCAGTTTTTGCCATTAAAAATTTTAAATGGCATAAACTGTAATTAGTTTTGCGCCAACCTAATATTTAGGAAAATGGAATGAGAGTTCCACAAGGGTGGGGATTTCTGTCTTTTTCATTCTGCAGTCTATGATCAGCAGCTAGAACAGCGGTGCACACACAGTGGGTGCTCAAACAATCGATATTTGTTGAGTGAATCAAGGAATGAAAATCACATTCAAGCCAATACACATGATGAAACTACTGTTGTATCATTGGGCTACAATGGTTGTTACAATTCCACAAACTGTATAACGGGACACACCTGAAGGTGGTAAATCCCACCATTGCATAGCTCTTTGGGAAGTTCTGGGGCTAGGAAATCCGAATTCAATGATGGGATTTTCTCAACTGAACTCAGGACAGAGCATAGATGGTCTGAGTGAACACCCTGCATGACTGGTGCCTCCCTGTAGGTAGGAACATTTCCTCTGCTGTCACAGGGAGAAGAAACCATGAGTAGCTGGATGCGATTTCAGATCTGCATTGAGAAAGATGCTGATTTCACTGGGGCTGTGGCAGTGCCAGGTGGAGGCTGGCTGGGTCATAATTGACATCTCCCTGTCTCTGCTCTCAGACATGGAGTTGATTATGCCTTTTAAATAATTTATGAATTCCATCTGGGTCTCCTCAGCGTCATCTTCCAGGTTCAAGTGCACCAGCTTCAGTTTGTTCAGGGGTGGTGCTTGAAAATGAAAACCAGATTAATTAGGCAAGCAGTTTCAATGAGGGGTCCTTTCTAGCTCCCAGTAAAACTTCTATAAGAAATTTGTTTAACTTTTGAAGTTCACAAATCAAGTTTTCTTCCTTGACACCAGTGAACAAGGAAAGGGTTTGCTACACTGCCACCTAGTGACAGGATGAAAACTTTACAAACAACTTTCCAGGTCCTCTGTTCTTAAACCAGAAAGGAATAGATTCTGTCTTATGTCGTTTTGCTTCTGAATATTTTCGGAGTTGTTTTTCAACTCCGATTATTGTGTCACCCATATTACTGTGTCACCTCTGGGATATGTGTGTCATATGTGAATTGGAGGTTTT
>NW_016108560.1:10863-14055 GCF_001604975.1 Cebus imitator
AAGTGTTGGGATTACAGGCATGAGCCACCACACCCAGGTAAGGTAGCTGATTTTTAGGCCATTAAAAATCCTTTCTTTAAAGGACATATACTTAGCATCGCCACCACAGTCCCATAGCTCAGATTTACAGCCCGTGCCTTTGTTGTTGCTGGTAACATGTGGGCTCTCAAATTCCAGGATCCTAAAAGGAAAAGAAGAGCAGTAGGCTAGGTGTGGTGGCTCACGCATGTAATGTCAGCACCTGGGAGGGCAAGGCGGGCAGATCCCTTGAGGTCAGGATTTCGAGACCAGCCTGGCCAACATGCCTGTAATCCCAGCTACTTGGGAGGCTGAGGCAGGAGAATTGGGTAAACCCAGGAGGCAGAGGTTGCAGTGAACCGAGATCATGGCACTGTACTCCAGCCTGGTGACTCTGACTCAAAAAAAATAAAAAAGAGCAGCAGCACCAAAAATGAGGCTACAGTACACTTTTGGAATGGGGACAGCAACAAAAGTAGGAGGTGGGTGATGGTTGGGCAGTCTTTTAAAAAAAATTTTTTTTGAGAAAGGGTCTCACTCTGTCACCCAGGCTGGAGTGCAGTGGCATAATCATAGCTCACTGCAGCCTCCAACTCCTGGCCTCAAGTGATCCTCCTGCTTCAGCATCCCGTGTAGCTGAGACTACAGACACATGCCAACAGACTTGACTAATGTTTTATTTTAGTTGAGGTGGGGTCTCCCTATATTGCCCAGGGCTCAAATGAACTTCCTGCTTTGGCCTCCCAGAGCACTGGGATTAGAGGCATGAGCCTCCTGCTCAGCCGGTTGGGCACTGTCTGGGACACAGATTTGTCAGGGCTCACCTCACCCCTTCGATTGGGCTGTATTCAGTGATGTAGAAGATTCTGTCAGAAAGGGCTAAAACAGCTTTTCCACTCTGTGAAAATGAGAGCAAATAAAGGTCTTTGCTGAAAGGCGGAAATGGAAACCAAAAAAAGCACCCTAAGAGGTGTCCTGGAACCTGGCATGATGCAGTATAGGTCGTGGGCACCATGAAATCACTGGGGTGGTTACGACCTCACTGTCTTGCTCTAGTTTGTAGAGACGGCGTTTCCCTACGTTGCCCAGGCTGATCTCGAATGCCTGAGCTCAAGTGATCGCCCCTCCTCAGCCTCCCAAAGTGCTGGCAGGTGTTAGCCACTAAGCCTGGCCTAAGATTTCTGAAAGTTTTGTTTTGTTTTACTTTGAGATGGAGTTTCACTCTTGTTGCCCATGCTGGAGTGCAATGGCATGATCTTGGCTCACCGCAACCTCTGTCTCACGGGTTCAAGTGATTCTCCTGCCTCAGCCTCCCGAGTAACTGGGATTACAAGCACCTGCCACCATACCCGGCTAATTTTGTATTAATAGAGACAGGGTTTCTCCATGTTGGTCAGGTTGGTCTTGAACTCCTGACCTCAGGCGACCTAGGTGATCCATCCACCTCGGCCTCCCAAAGTGTTGGGATTANTCTCGTCCACCCTGCCTCTTCCTCCCAAAGTACTAAATTACAGGGGTGAGGGCACCTGACCTCTATTTTTTTTTTAAAGACAAGGTTTCATCATGTTGGCCAGGCTGGTCTTGAACTCCTGACTTTAGGTGATCTGCCTACCTCGGCTTCCCAAAGTGCTGGGATTACAGGCATGAGCCACCACACCTGGCCAAGGTTGATGACTTCTAACTGCATCATAACCTGATCACTAAAGTGTGTAAACCAATGCATGTCAGCAGATAATTTATCAGCCTCCTCACATGTGCCAGGAAACATGCTAGACCCAACGCCATGGTGCCTGGTGGGCAGCTGAGTTGTTTTTATTTATTTATTTTTGAGACAGCCTTACTCTGCTGCCCAGGCTGGAGTGCAATGGCGCAGTCTCAGCTCACTGCAATCTCCGCCTCCCCGGTTCAGGCAAGTCTCCTGCTTCAGCCTCCCAGGTAGCTGGGATGACAGGCGCCTGCCACCACACCTGGCTAATTTTTTGTATTTTTAGTAGAGACGGGGTTTCGCCACGTTGGCCGGGCTGGTCTCGATCTCTTGACCTCTGGTGAGGACCTGTGTCAGCCTCCCAAAGTGTTGGGATTACAGGCATGAGCCACCACACCCGGCTTAGGTAGCTGATTTTTAAGTCATTAAAACTCCTTTCTTTAAAGGAAATATACTTAGCATCGCCATCACAGTCCCATAGCTCAGATTTACAGCCCATGCCTTTGTTGTTGCTGGTAACATGTGGGCTCTCAAATTCCAGGATCCTAAAACGAAAAGAAGAGCAGTAGGCTAGGTGTGGTGGCTCACGCATGTAATGTCAGCACCTGGGAGGGCAAGGCGAGCAGATCCCTTGAGGTCAGGAGTTCGAGACCAGCCTGGCCAACATGCCTGTAATCCCAGCTACTTGGGAGGCTGAGGCAGGAGAATCGGGTAAACCCAGGAGGCAGAGGTTGCAGTGAACCGAGATCACGGCACTGTACTCCAGCCTGGTGACTCTGTCTCAAAAAAATAAAAAAGAGCAGCAGCACCAATAATGAGGCTACAGTACACTTTTGGAATGGGGACAGCAACAAAAGTAGGAGGTAGGTGATGGTTAGGCAGTCTTTTAAAAAAATTTTTTTTGATAAAGGGTCTCACTCTGTCACCCAGGCTGGAGTGCAGTGGCATAATCATAGCTCACTGCAGCCTCCAACTCCTGGCCTCAAGTGATCCTCCTGCTTCAGCATCCCGTGTAGCTGAGACCACAGACACATGCCAACAGACTTGACTAATGTTTTATTTTAGTTGAGGTGGGGTCTCCCTATATTGCCCAGGGCTCAAATGATCTTCCTGCTTTGGCTTCCCAGAGCACTGGGATTAGAGGCATGAGCCTCCTGCTCAGCCGGTTGGGCACTGTCTGGGACACAGATTTGTCAGGGCTCACCTCACCCCTTCGATTGGGCTGTATTCAGTGATGTAGAAGATTCTGTCAGAAAGTTGGCTAAAACAGCTTTTCCACTCTGTGAAAATGAGAGCAAATAAAGGTCTTTGCTGAAAGGCAGAAATGGAAACCAAAAAAAGCACCCTGAGAGGTGTCCTGGAACCTGGCGTGATGCAGTATAGGTCGTGGGCACCATGAAATCACTGGGGTGGTTACGACCTCACTGTCTTGCTCTAGTTTGTAGAGACGGCGTTTCCCTACGTTGCCC
>NW_016108560.1:16207-17826 GCF_001604975.1 Cebus imitator
TCGGCCTCCCGAAGTGCTGGGATTACAGGCATGAGCCCCTGCGCCAGGCCTACTTTGCTCTTTCTCAGGCTGCTTTCTCAACTCCTCTTCACTTGTTCACTATGTTTTTTGAACACACCAGGATAGCATCTTTTCTTCCCCTCATATCTGATTTGAACCTCACACGAGAGAATCTTGATCAGAATAATTGCAGTAGACTTCGCATTCAGCATAATTAACTTTACATAGTCCTCGTTTTAAAATGTACCCTTTGAGACAGGGTCTTAGTCATCCAGGCTGGAGTGCAGTGGTCCAATCATAGATCACTGCAGCCTCGACCTCCTGGCCTCAAGAGATCCTCCCACTTCAGCCTCCCAAGTAACAGGGACTACAGGCATGTGCCCCGCATCCGGCTAATTTTTAAATTTTTTTTTAGAGATGGGGTCTTGTCATGTTACCCAGGCTGGTCTTGAACTCCTCACCTCAAGCAATCCTCCCTCCTCAGCCTCTCAAAGTGCTGGGATTACAGGTGTGAACCAACACCTGGCTCTGCTTTCCTGTTTTATACACTGGTGTATAATCTGGGTTCACTTTGATGCTCAAATTGTATTGGTATGGCCACTGGGAGCATCTTCTAGCTGGTTTCTGCATCTCTTTGAAATATCTGTCTTTTTTTTGAGACAGAGTCTTGCTCTGTCGCTAGGCTGGAGTGCAGTGGCATGATCTCGGCTCACTGCAATCTCTGCCTCCTGGGTTCAACAAATTCTCCTGCCTCTGTTTCCTGAGTAGCTGGGGTTACAGGCACATGCCACCACGCCCGGCTAACTTTTCTATTTTTAGTAGAGACAGGGTTTCACCATGTTGGTCAGGCTGGTCTCAAACTCCTGACCTCATGATCCGCCCATGTCAGCCTCCCAAAGTCCTGGGATTACAGGTATGAGCCACCATGCCCAGCCTGAAATATCTGTCTTTCTGTGAGCTCTTCCCTTCTTTTTTGGTGTCCCTGCATGTTCGCAGGTGGTTACTTTATTACTATTGCTTCATAGTCTCCATGTACTATATGCATTCTTTTCTATGTATTAAAACTTCAAAAATCCAAGGAAACTAAGAAAAAATCATAACTTTTCACACTTGGGAAAATTTGGGGAAATGTTTCCCCTCCTACTTTTGGCATGAAACATATACACTTAGGTCTCTGGCCCGGGCTTTGGGAGAATCGGTGCCAAGCACATGGGGAGTGCTAGGTTCCAGAGATGGTTCTGCACAGTCCCTTCGTCCTGGTAGCTTCTAGGCCAACCTGCAGAGTGCAGCTTGTCAAGTGTTTTCCCATGCACAGTTTTTTTTGTTGTTTGTTTTGTTTTTTTGGGTGGGGGGAGATTACAGGTGCACGCCACCACACTCAGCCACCCAGCTAATTTTTGTATTTTTTTAGTAGAGATGGGGTTTTGCCATGTTGGCCAGGCTGGTCTTGAACCCCTGACCTCAAGTCCTTTCTGATCTATCCGCCTTGGCCTCTGAAAGTGCTGGGGTTACAGGCCTGAGCCACTGAGCCCAGCCCCATGTGCAGTTTAATTTTCATTTGCAAATGGAGGTATTACAGTAAGACAAAGTGATAAGTTTCCCAAATTGATGTCAGTCAG
>NW_016108560.1:20791-21698 GCF_001604975.1 Cebus imitator
AGAGGCCTTGGTCAACAGGCAGCAGTGGCTTAGGCAGTCAGGTGGGTGAGGGGCAGGCCTCTCACAGTCAGGCCCGGAGCTGGTAAATTTCAGCTCTGTGGGAGGTTTCCTGAGAAGCCAAGACCATTGAGACAAATGTAACTTTCTTTAAGACTGGGATGATCAATTTCTATGTTTATTCAAAGAAGCAGTAAACTTCTTCTATAGGAGAATGTGGCCATGTTCAGCCTCATGGGGGGAGTGTGGAGGGGAGGGGGTGCCCTTTCCCCCTCTACCGAGGAGAACACAGAAAGTTACATTTGTCTCAATTGCGTTAACTTCTCAGGAAATCCAGAGAGCAGCAGCAAGGGAGATGAAACTTACCAGCTCCAGGCTTGACAGTGAGAGGCCTACCCCTCACCCCTCCTGACTGCCAAAGCCACTGCTGCCTGCCGACCTTCAATCTCCCAGGAGAATGAAGAGGGAAGGGGTGGGCCTGAATAGCCCCCTCCCCCCACCTCCCAGGGGCCCCTCTGGCCAGAACCTGGCTGATGCTGGACAGGCTGACTGTGTGATGCGGCTCTGCTCTGTTACCAGCCTCAGGCCGGTCAGCTGGAGGAGCTGAGGCCATGAGGACCAAGTGGCCAGTGTACAGTGCTTAGGTGGCACAGAACGTCAGGGGGCCCCAGACCCAAATAGTCTGGGCTTCCCATCTGCACAGGTGACAGCACATACCCACGGGTGACAGCACACATCTGTGTGCTGTGTAGGGCTGATGGCCAAACACGAGACTGGCCTGCCAGAGCCCACACCTGTCTTCTGTGTCCTGGCTCAGCCACAAAATTCTAGTTCTCCCCCGGGAACAAAAATTAGCTGGGCATGGTGGCTCACGCCTGTAGTCCCAGTTATTCAGGAGGCTGAGGCAGAA
>NW_016108561.1:0-1433 GCF_001604975.1 Cebus imitator
AGAGGCAGTAAACTTGATGTTCAAAGCACGTCTGTGAAAGGGCTTAGAGGTCTCTGAACCCTAGGAAGTGTTTGCAAAATTGCATGTATGAATAGAGACAGATTTTTCCAGGGAGGGGACCCATAACTTCTATTAGATTATCCCTGCCTTGCTCCAGCTGCTGCTATAACCCTATGTTGTGTGTCTTTTACAATAGCCCAGCTTTGCATCTATACAGGAAATTGAAAACTACTTGGCCGCCTTTATGTTAATAAAAAAATTCAGGAGGGGAATGATAAGGAAGGCTGGAAGAAACAGGCTTAAAAAAAAAACAGGAAAGGACCATGGGGGACTAGATCAGCTGAGCTCCTTCTGAGATGGGAGGGTACATATAGCTGTGCAGGTTATGTACTGTGCAGTTCCAGAGCATCAGCCACTATACTTGTGCAGTGCACAACCTGCACAGCCACCCATGGAAGTCCTGAGCAGGGTTCTTGGGATCCCCTTCAGAGGGAAGTGGTGTTCAGATGCTGGGCAGTCCAGAAAAACAGTGTCCTTCCTGCTCCTTTGTGCCAGCTGCTTTATTTATTTCAGCTCCTTTCATCCTCTCTAGAGCCCATCCGAAAATCACTGGGGGACCTTGTTAAAATGCAGATTTCTAGTCTCTCTCCCACACTACCACCCACCTCCCCGCTCCTAGGATCCTGTCTGATAAAGAAGTTCTGGGTGGCAGCCTGGGAAGTTCCATTTAATGAGCACCTCAGCTGATTCTAATGTGTGTGGCACAGGAAACACATTCAGAGAGGCACTGCCCTGCATGCTAAGTTGTATGATTGCTATTTTATAAACGGGTAAAGTTTCACTCACCCAGGATCACAAAGCTGGCAATTAGCAAAGAGGGAATTTGAATTCAGACCCTTCTGGCTCCAAAGCCTATGCACTTTTCACCATAGTCAAGACATCTCTCTTCATACCGGTTTCTGAGACTTCAGTTTTTTTCCTGTTCCAAATGTCACTTCATATGTTTTTTGTTTGTTTTGAGATGGAGTGCAGTGGCATGATCTCAGCTCACTGCAACCTCCACCTCCCAGGTTGAACTGATTCTCCTGCTTCAGCCTCCCAAGTAGCCAGGACTACAGGAGCCTGCCACCACACCTGGCTAATTTTTTGTATTTTGAGTAGAGACGGGGTTTCACCGTGTTAGCAGTGAATGTTCTGGATCTCCTGACCTCACGATCTGCCTGCCTCAGCCTCTCAAAGTGCTAGGATTACAGGCATGAGCAACCTCACTTGGCCCATATGTTTTTTAAAATTGGTTTTATTAAAAATAAAACTGGCCAGGCATGATGGTTCATGCCTGTAATCTCAGCATCTGGTGAGGCTGAGGTGGGTGGATCACTTGAGCCCAGGAGTTCAAGACCAACCTGGGTAACATTGCAAGGCCCTGTCTCTTA
>NW_016108561.1:2683-5347 GCF_001604975.1 Cebus imitator
AATCGCTTGAACCAGGGAGGCAGAGTGAGCTGAGATTGCACCACTGCACTCCAGCCTGGGCAAGAGAGTGAGACTCTGTTTCCAAAAACAAACAAACAAAAATCATCATCATAATAATGATGCCTTAATATTGGTTCATTAGTTATGACAAATGTGGCATAGAAGTATAAGATGTTAATAATATGGGAACTGACTGTGGTTATTTGAGACTGTCTGTACTATATTTACAACAGTTCTGTAAATCCAAAACTATTCTATACTAAAAAGTTTATTTAAAAAAAAGGCAAGGGAAAAATCTATAAAACAGTTCAAGCCTACAAAAAATACACAAAATAGCTTACAGATACGCATGTACCCACCATGTAGGTTAAACAGATACTAACATTTTGGATCATTTGCTTCAGACACCTTTTGTCTTTTACATGAATAAAAGGTTGTCAATATAGTTAAAACTATTCTCCACTTTTTCTCTCTTCCTTCATCCTGAGAGATAATATCTGACATTTTATCACCTCCATGAATATTTTATACTTTCGATACATACATATGTATCCACAAACAATGCTGCTCTTGTTTTTGTATTGATATTTACATAAACAGTAGCGTATCATTATTTAACCTTTGCAAATTGCTCTTTCACACAATATTCGCTGTTAAATCTATCTATGTTGATTCACTTAGATCTCGTTCATTCATTTTAACCTCCATATAGTATTCTACCGTATAAGTAAAGCACTGTTATTCATCTTTCCACTGAGGGACCCTTAGATTGTTTCTAGTATTTTACTATTGAAAACCGTGTTCCAATTAACATTTTTGTTTGTGTCTCCTGGTGTATATATCAAGAGCTTTTGGGGTATCCTCCTTCCTAATGGAGTTGCTGGGTTGTGGAGTAGGTGTGTCTTTAACCTTAAGGATATTGCCAAGTTGCTCTCCAAAATGTGTGTACTAATTTATCTTCCCCAGAGCAGTGAATGAGAATATGATTCTCCCCATTCATCCTTGTGAACAGCTGGTACTGTCCAATTCTTAATTTTGCCAACCAGGTTGCTGAGTATATTTTCATGCTTATTGGACGTTCTGCCTTCTTCTGTGAATTGCCTGTTTATAGCTATTGCTATTTTTGCACTGGTTTGCTTAGAATGTTCTTATGAATACATATTTAATTCGTTACAAAGACAACACAATGTTTTCAGCTATCTTAGCCCAGTGACATATTGGAGCAGGCTCACACTGTCTTTCAAGAGACAACTGTGCACATCTCTTCAGACTTCCGTATCCAGTGACCTTACATTGGTAGCTGAAATTGGCCATGGTGGGAATATTTCTACAAGGGAAATTAGGAAATGCTACAGATCTTCGCTTTCCCCACCCCATAGTCCATATTAAACATTTACCAGCACGCCACTATCTTAACCTCCACCTTGGCCCAAGCATCTCCCGCAATATGACTGATTTGAAAATAAACTTGATCTCCTAACTTGGCTTTTGAGTCTGTTGGAACTGGGCCTTGGACCTCTTTCAGAAGCAATTTCATCAGAGTTTCTGTAATAGATGATAAATTCAATATCCCTTTGAACTAATGCATCTTCTACTTTGAAGTGGATCACTGCTCATTTAAAGCAAAGCAAGGCTCCTTCAGCAGCTCATCAGTCACAGTAATCCAAGCACAGAAGTAGAATCCAAGTATCCAGTGACCCTGGAATTGGAAGGGATGGTGAATGTTACTGCCCACCCCCGTTGCCATGCCCCCACCATCTTCTCAATCTTGTTTCTTTGGGCAATTTCCCCAGCAGGTATCAGTTCAGTCTCAGTATGGACATTCTGATGACAGAGGAATTTCTCCTACACAATGCAATTCTTCAAACAGAGGCTGCAAAGTAATACTGACTTTTTGTTTCAATTGGAAAAGAAGAAAAATTCTTTAAAATAAATGAAATCTGTTATCCTTTCCATTAGTCTGCCCATCTGTGTTACCTGAACCAAGTCTAATGACAACAGGCAGAGCTAGAATAATGGAAAGAAAAACAGATTTAAAAAGTCTAATCACTTTTTCAGGTATTTGGAACCAGAAATGATATACAACCTCTCTTCATGTCTATATATCTTAATAATTCCTCATGGATGTAGGAACCAGCCTTTTCCTCATTCAGCTTCCTATAGTCCCTGTTCAGTTCTCAGGTTGATGAATGGTATGCAAAGAAAAAAGGTAAACAAGTTGATTCTGCAGCTGATTCTCCACATTGCAGGGCTACAGATATCTGCATAACTTTAAGATCGCTTCATTTTGTAGCCTGTCCGTGAGACCAGAAATAAAGTTTGCTGCCAGTAAGGAGCCTGACACAATGACGCTGTGTTTAAAAATTTACTGAAGAAATGTGCAGAATATGTTTTACAGAATAAGGTTCCACTAGAACTTAATATCCCAAAAGAGAACGTTTTGCAGGAACATTCTCAATAATCAATTGAAGGATCCCTTTTGTGGGTTACCTGTGACCATTTCCCCCTTCCTTAGTGAGGTTTCTGCTTGTCTTTCCATACTCATATTCTTAGGAGAAAATATATTGAAATTCAAAACTGCTAAAAAATATTTTATGCTAGGCTTTAAGAAATCCTGGCAGTGCATGGTGGTTCATGTCTGTAATCTCAGCACTTCGGGATACC
>NW_016108561.1:9292-18955 GCF_001604975.1 Cebus imitator
AAAAAAAAAAAAAAAAAAAAAAAATTTATTATTGACATCAACTAGCCTGAGTCATGAAACCCGACCACATTAAAGTCGACACGTGGTCCAATCACTATTTGTAAAAGTCCACATATCCCAAACTCCTCTCTCCTGCCACTGCTGGGCTGTCTCCCCCTTTGAGGACCTGGTCTCCGCAGCATGCATTCATTAGATGGCAGTCCTAGGGAAGTCTCGCTTTGGGGAAACCTCCCCTCCTGCGCATTCAAGAAAACCACTGCGGAGACTTAGGGTCGGTGTTGGTTTCTAGTCACTTACATAGCAAAAGAAGCGAGAGGAACGTGCCGGGGAGGACCCGAGACAGGTGCGGGTGGGTTTCCGCAGGGGCTGCCGATCCCGAGTGCAGGCGGGGTGTTCCCTGGTCGGGACCGCGGCAACGGAGGCTTTCCGGCCCCAGGCTCCATCCCGACTCGGGGCCCTGGGACCGGGACACCGCCCTCCGAGCTTCGCAGCGTGCACCGCGCCGCGGCCTCTCCCCGCAGTCGCCCACGTGGTGGAACCCTGAGCCGCGCGAGACCGAGGCGAGCTCTCGGGGAAAGCCGCGGGTCTGGGAGGACCACGGGTCCGGGAGGCACCGCCGCTGCGACACTGCCCGGGCCCCCACATTTCCTCCCCCGGTGGGAGGGAGGCGACTCTACGCGGGCTGCCCTCCCCGGCGTCCGCCGCGGGGACGAGCCCTGGGCACGCGGGGCCGCCCGTCTGGGCCCTCCTTCCGGGGCACGGGGCTCGTGAGGGGCGGCGGTGTCCTCTCTCCTTGCGCCCCCGTCCCCGGGCTGAGCCACACGGGGTGCGCCCTTTCTCCTCCACTCCCCGCCAGCCCCGAACTCCTAGCTCCCCTGTCGCAGCGCCGCAGGCGTCCCAGCCTGGCATGAAAGTGCCTGGTGTAGTAGCCTGGGGGTCCCCTTTCTCCCAGGCGCGCCCCTCCCGCCACGTTCGGGCTTTACAGCACGCAGCAAAAAAAAAAAAAAAAAAAAAAAAAAAAAAAAAAATGCCACATGCTCGCACTTATTTTGCAACAGCTGCAAGAAACAATGACGCTTTTCAAGAACTAGGGAATCGCGCTTTCCAGCCGCGCTGTTGTTTACAATGAACCTCTCCCAGCCCCGCACTCCCCGCCCAAGTCTCCTCGCCTGCCAAGCCCCAGTCCCAGCCCAGCCTTCCTCCGCCCCGCCCCACCGCGCTGCCCCGCCAAGCCCTGGCCGGCGCCGGGGGCTTTGTTTTCGGAGTCGGGCAGGAGGGGAGGGCGCGTGCTGGGTGGTTGGCGCAGTGCGGTGGGGGCGGGAGCGGATGGGCGCGCGCGCGTGTCTGTGTGTGCCCGCGAAAGCCGGTGGGGCGGGAGGTGGGGGCGGCACCTCCCAGTCTCGCGTCCCACGCCAGAGCTCCGCTCCGCAAGTCTAGGGGATTCCGGGCTGCGGCTCTTGTCGCGCGGCGGCCTGGGCGGGGCCCTCGGCTCGGCGCGGGTGCGGCAGTGGCCACACGAGTGTGCGAGTGGGCACGTGTGCGCGACCTCGGGCGCGCGAGAGTCCCCAGTGTGTAGCTGCGGCGGCGCAGCGAGGCTGGGGCTCTTGTTTAACGGCCTTAACTCCGCTGAGCGAAAAAAACGGGGAAAAAACCCGACGAGGAGGAAGCGCACCGGGCGAATTCGAGACAGGCAGGCGCGCGAGCGGGACGCCGCCAGCAAGCCTGTCCGCAGCTGGTGCTCGCAGACCCTCAGCCCCGGTTGCCGGACGCCCCTGCGCCCTCCACGCCCCACCCGCGCCGGGGGCAGCTCCATGGCGCACCTCGCCTTAGCGAGCCGGAGTCCCGCACAGAGCAGATGGCGGCAGGCGGGGCCGGGCGAGGGTCCTCACGGTGCGGGAGTGCTGAGCGCGGCGCGACCGGCCAGCCGCTGTGTGTGTGTCCTGGATTTGGGAAGGAGCTCGCGGAGGCGGCGACCAGAACCCGAAGGAGGAGCAGGAGAAGGAGGGGGAGCCGCTCATTCATTTTGACTCCGCGTTTCTGCCCCTCCGTGGCCTCGCCTGCAACCCAGACTTTGGGGCGATCTAGCTAACTGCGTCGCGCCCTCCCGCTGCCGAGGCTCGGGCGTCCAGCCACCTTCCCGCTCGGCCAGGGCAGGGCTTGTTTTCCTCAGCGAGGGAGGCGGATTTGGGCTTTTCCCCCTTTCTTTGCATTTTCTCCGCTTCCTGCCTCTCTGGGTTTGAAAATGAACACCGACGATGCCAGCTGCCCGCCCTGGCGTGCCTCGGGTTGTCCGCTTCGCCAAGTCCTGGGCCACTGCTGCCGGCGCTGAGGGACTGCTCTGCACCTTTCGCCTGGTCGCGCACCTCCCGTCCCGTCCCGTCCTCGCACCCAGAGGGCCCCGGCGCTGCCGCCTTCGGACTATTGTTTCCTTCGCCGTTGTTTTTGGACGGGGAGCGAAGACTGACTTTGAGACTTGTTTCCTTCTTGTTCTTTTCCCATTTCCCCCCTCCATTTTTTTTTTTTTTGAGAAAGGGGAATTTTGTTCCAAATAAAAGGCATAAAGTCTAGCTCCGGAGGAGGATCCCCGACTTCGCTGTGGGGACTGCTGTTTCTCTCCACCGTGCTGGTGCCCGGGCCTACGAGTGGAGAAAGTGAGTATGTGCCTGCCGCTGGCGGCCACTGCGGGAACTTTTCCTCCGAGGGGCTGCGCCTTGTTTGCGAAACCCAAGTTGCCCTTGTCACAGCTGTCCGGCCCCCAGACTCGGGAGCGGCGGGGCAGGGCGCGGAGCAGCTCTGCCGGGAGGGAGGCTGCCGCGGACCGCGACCCAGGCTCCTTCGTCTGGAGCCCCGCGGACCCTGGCTCCGCACATCCCGGCGCAGGAAGGGCCTCGGAGGCTTTCTCTCTTAATGTCCCGGCAGCCCTGTCCTCCTGCCAGGCGCCAGGACTCGGTGGGGAAGTTGGTGTCCGGGCGGGCTCTGCGAGTCCCCGGGCCCTGCCACCCGCACCTCACCTTTCCCGGGTGCACGAGCCACTCTGCACACAACACTGACCGGGTGCGGCGCGCAGGCAGCGGGGACAGCACCCTGGGCCAAACCAAGTCCTAGTTGCTGGGGCTGACCCGGGGGTGGGGCACGGAGAGCCGCCTGGCCCGCAGAGTGCGAGTTGCCCTCGGAGGGGGAGGTGCCCTGTGGAGAGGCCCCAAAGCCCCAGGACACTTCTCCAAGTGCCCGGCGCTATCTCTCATCGCGTAACGTCCTTTGCCCGTCGGGTTCCTGGCCTTGCCAGTTACTTTGCCTCACTCCTTGGCGGGTTACCTGCTCCTGGCGTCCCGGGGCTGGGCGGTGGGGTGAGCGGAAGCGCTCTCTGGGCAGCCCCCTGGCAAATGCGAGGCCACTGGGCCCCCAGTTTAGAGAGCTCTGTTACGGTCTCTCAGTTTCTCCCGGGCGGGGCATGGAGAGGTGTTAGGGCCGCATCCGAGTGTGCGCTGGTGGGTGTGTAGTCGGAGTCAACGTGCATCCCGACACACGTGCTCGCAACGCGGGGTGTTGCGGCCGCAAAGGGTAACACCTGGACGCCCAGACCTGGTGAGAGGTGTTGTGCACTGTGGTTTCAGGAGCGCCATGGTCTGCTGCGGCAGGGGGAGGGTGTTTTGTTTTTGTGAGGGTGAAGCCTTGGCCTTGGTTTTGTTGTGGCCGGCGTTGTGTCGCCCACCTTCCTGCCCCCGCACTTCCTTTCTAGGTAGTTAAGAAGCATTATCGCCCCGCACTCGCTGGCTTTTGCAATCTGGTTGCTTTTGTTTTGATGGTGTTGGGTGGGGGTAGGTAGGGAAACGCGGGGATTCAGGGAGTGAGAACTCCCCGCAGGGTGTGTGGGGGGAGGAGACGGGGGTTTTATTCTTCTCAAAAAAATAGAAAGTGTGGCTTTCTGGTACATTCAAGATGGTAGGGTAATTTGAATACGATTGAAAGTTTAAATGTTGCAGAACAGGGACTGGGAACGGTGAGGGCGTGTTGGTGAGTAACAGTTGCAAAGGGTATGCAGGTGGTGCCAATTAACTTTGAAAAAATCAGGACTGAGACTTCAAGAGTGGGGGAGAGAAGTAGGAGGCAGCGGGGGTTGTCTGGCCCCATCACTGGGGCAATTCAGAAAGGCTGTTTCTATAAACAAATCCTTAAATGTCTTGAAAGAAATGAATCCGCCATGGAACCAGAGCAGATCGTGGTTGGCGTGTTTACTGCAGAGTGGGACGTGGACCAGGGCGAATCGTACACAGATCTGGGCTCTGCAGCTCTTTGTTTTCTAAACTTTCAGCAGATTCCATTGGGCGAAAGCCTTCCGGCTCCCTTTACTAAGGTGTTTAGCTTTGGTGGTCTTTGGAGGGACAAAGGAGGGCTTTTATCTTTAAAAGATAAGTATGGGTTAGAAGACACTGGAGAAATAATCAATTTTATTATGGTATGCGGTTGAACTGTATAGTTTCTCTGGTTTTGTTTTTAATGTTTTGAAATTCAAAATAGTAGGGGTGGCCTTCTCCCACGAAGGAGTCGGGCATTTTAAAATAGGCTGTCTTTGTTTTGGAGCGTTCTTGAAGGATGTTCTTTGTAAAAGACGGCGATTTTTGAGAACACAGGAGGGGAGGGGTTGTTTTAACGTAGGTTTTTACTCCATGATGCCAAAACTTCCCCCAGGGATCCCTTTACAGTGGTTAGTTTCTTGAAACCTGATGGGTGGGCAGAAGGCACCCCAAATCTCAATGATGGTTTGCTGAAGTCTTGACTCAGTACCTGCCTCTCCCTCCATCTCTGAGATGTGGAGGATTAAAAGCTATGCCTGTGAATGTGCGTTCACTTTTTAGCTGGGAAGGTGCTAGACCACTTAATTCTGATAGAAACAAGCTGCCTAGCCCTATCAGGGGGGCATTCTTTCAGCTGTTGTCAGGTATAGAAATAAAGACGTGGTGGTGTTGGTTCAGTTGCAGGTATTTTGCTGGCATATTGAGAGACTAGATATTGCAGTAGAAAGAGTGTGTTGTTTAGCTTAGAAAACTTAAGTTTCTGCAGCATAGGCAGTCATATGGATGGATATGTTTGTTTTGTGTCACCATAATGCAAACAGAGCATCTAAATAAAGGAGGTTTGGACGTTCTGGGTGCTAGCCAGATAATCTGATGACTATTTTCTTTTTAAAAAGTCAGCATGCACTTTACATTTATTGTGGGCCATCTCCTTAAAAGGATTCAGTCATCTTTCTACCCCAGGCATCCTATTGTCAGAGAAATGTAGGTATGTGACATGTTGGTGTTTAAAGAAGCTAGTGTTTTAGTACCAGAAGGAGAACCCAGAAAAAAAACTTTTGGAAGAACCGAAAAAGCAAATTATAGTTTAGATTCTCTAGAGAGACGTGACAAGTAAATGGTATTTTGTGGAAGGGTGGATGGGGTTTGGGTCAGGATTTGAAATTTAAAAGGTCATATGTTTGATTTGTCGAAAAGATTAGAAAACTCCAACTCTAAGAAATATGCCAAGGTTGAATAGATGAACCTTAAAAATACCACAAAAAGCAGAAGAAGTCAGTCGCAAAAGACCACATGTGGTATGATCCCGTTTATGTGAAATGTCCAGAATAAGCAAATCCATAGAGGCAGAAAGTAGAGGAGCGGTTGCCAGGGGCTGGAGGGCGATGGGATGGGTAGTGACTGGTAGTGGGCATAGGATTTCTTTTTGGAGGTGATGAAGATTTGCTCTGAAGATACTTAAAACCATTGAATTATATACTTTAAATCAGGGACTTTAATGGGATGTGAATTATATCTCAATAAACTTTTTTTTTTTAAGAAATGTGCTAAAGTTGAAAATAACTTGTTGTGCTACCTTAAATTACATTACAATTGTGTAGTGTATTTGGCAGGCTGGTCTCTCGCTTTTCATTTATAAGTTTTTCAGATCCGTGAGTTGCAGCAATACAACAAACTGATAATTGAAGCTTAGCAGCAGGGATTCAATGCTGTGGTAGAAATGGGCAAGCAGGAAAAAAAGAATCTTGGTTCTGTGTAGCTTCAGTTAGGGATTGAGGAACTGGATTTTAAAAACACATGCTAGTGGAAGGCAGATTTTTGACAATAGAAACCTCAACTGAATTTGAAATGATGTTTTTTTTCAAGACAGAGTTTAGGACCTGGGAGTCTGAATGGCTGTATTTCCAGTTTTATTATGCATGTTTTCCAACAAAGAAATAAATTGCTGTTTCAAGATGTTTTAAACACTTTTTTGGTACGCCATATTGACCACAAGTGGTAGTAAGGACTGAGGATGAACAGTTCATTTTAATGCCCTGTTGCTGTTTGTTTTCTTTGTTGTTTGTTACATAGTTCCAGGGTCTGAGCAGGAGAAAGTCTTTTTAGGATACACTGTTTCAACTGTACAGTGATTTTTATATAATTAAAAGTCCTTAAGAACAAAAAAAATTTAAAATATGGCAAAGATGTTTTTGTTTTCAAAGTGTGTGCATTTATCCAAATTTACCCTCGCCTTTCAATAGGAAAAGACTTGGACAATAATTGTTTACATTTGCTTTTGGTCTTTGTCTAAGGTTTAGTTTACTAATAAAAATGTTTCCTGCCCTTCCGATCGTTGCAAGATCAGGGCAGTAATGAAAATCAACTGTATCATTTTCACTTGTTGCCTTAGAGTTTTTGCCAAGAGAAGCCCTCAAGGGACGGTGGTTTCCCTTTAAACCTGGTTTCATTTGTTTTGTAAGAATGTGCTGTAAGAAGCAACTGAATTCAGCCAACACTTATGCACCTACTGTATGAAAGCTGACCTTGACTTAGTCAGTGCATGAGCCTGCAAAGTCTTGCATGAAATCAAGTTTCTTGAAAATTCAGGGGTTTTTTTCCCCCTAGACTCAGTATAGGATGAAGTTTTCAAGTAAACAGTGGGCAGCATTTTAAAGGTTCTTCAAAAAACATTTCTGTAGATTTAAGACTTAAAGTAAACTAGTGTTGTTCATCCAGAAGCCTTTGCTGTACCATTTTTTGCCTCTGGTGCTTTCCCTTACATTGGAGTGTGATGGTAGACCATGAAGTATAGGTGATGTTAACCCATCTTGACTGGCAGCACTGCCTTCTTTATAACATTGGATTTGGCAACTGATATTTTAAAAGTACAGCGTTGTTGTTCCCTTTTTCCAAAAATGAGGAGTCACAGGTGTACACATGAACACTGCATGGCATGTTTCGAGTTGTAAGAAAGATGGGTCTTATTTCAGAAGTTTTGTGGATTACATATTGCTTTAGTTACCTTTCTAGAAATCAGGAAGCTAATCATAATTTCAGGGCATTTTATAATTTATAAATAACTTGGTGTTTTTAAAAGCACGAGGGAGTAAGAATGAGGAGACAAATCCTGGAAGTTTTTGTTTTTTTAATTGTAAAGCATACAAGATGTATTTCTTTTTAGGTTGTGATTTTCTCCAATTTGTTTCCAAAACTCATTTAAAAATCAAACCTGGTTCATGGAAGAGATATTTGCGCCTGTGGGCGAACTTGCTTTGAACTGCTTTTCTTAGCCAACTTATGAAAGGTGCTGAGTCCAGGAGATGAGCTTTTCTCAATTGTACTAAATATATAATAGTTGCATACATGCTAGGGATATAGATTCTTGATTTCACTGAGATGTTCGGAAGGAAAATTCTGAACACTTTAAAGACAGCAAAGTGCCTCATAAGTGATGCACTCGGAGTCGTCCTAGAAAATGGTGTTTGGCATCCACTTAGCAAGAGGAAGTTTTCCAGTTATTTGTAAAGACGTGAGGTGGCTTTAACGGGGCTGGGGGGTGGAGGTGGGGGCGGGTGGGAGAGGGCAACAGTACCAGTGTTAGTGGACATTGTGACATGTTGACATTTGGGATGTGTAACTGACTTACACTATTTGATATGATTAAAACTCTGAAATATGTACACATCCCCTCATGCCTGCACCTCCACCCCCAGGGATCTGGAAAATATTGATTTGTTCTGAGGAGGGAACATAGATTTGGTGTATAAAATGGTTAATAAACAAAGGATATTTAAAAAGAGTTAGATTGTTTTTTCAAGAGACACATACTTCCTTGGCATGTTTTCTTTTGTTAAATTGCTTTGGTTTTATTTAAATATTAATTTTGAGACTTTTGGACTTTCAAAAACTAAGTTTTTAAATGGTCATTTTTACTCGTTTGAAAGTCCCAGATAGCATTTTTTAAAGATTTCTCTCCCTTTTTTCGCTGATTTAGCTTTACTTATGTTTTATTAAATTAATTTTGAAATCTTAAGGAAAAATTGATATTTCCTTACTTGAACTGATAAATGGTTGTTTTCCCTCCCTCTTTTCTTCCTCAGTAAATACATGCTGAGTACCTACTGGATTCAGTTCTTTAGGTTTAGAAATTATTTGATACTATAAAATACCTTACCATAAGTTTTTAAAGATACCAGTCAAACCGTAGATGTTACTGCAATGTTTTTTAAAAAAGAAACTAGTGAGCAAGTTTAAATTTTTTCTTTCTCCTTCCCTGGACTACAAGATTTTCTTTTCTTTTCTTTTCTTTTTTGAGACAGGATCTTAGTCTGTTCACCCAGGCTGGAATGCAGTGGTGTGATCACTGTTGGCTGCAGCTTTGACCTCCCAGGCACAAGCGATCCTCCCAAGTAGCTGGAACTATAGGCATGCACCACCATGCCTGGCTAAGCTTTTGTATTTTTAGTACAGATGAGGTTTTGCTATGTTGCTCAGGCTGGACTCAAGGGACCCACCAACCTCAGCCTCCCAGAGGGCTGGAATCACCCGTGTGAGCCACTGCGCCCAGCCTACGAGAATTTTTAAACTTACAGGTTGCTCTTCTGATTTCACTGGAACACAACAGAAAGTAGTTTCTTTATGGTGAGAGATGAACACCTACAGTTGAAGTAGCTTTTATAGTATGTTTTTGCTATCATTTATGACTGGAAAAAGTAAGTAGGAATGCAGTGATTGCCTTTTTCTCCTGTTTACATTCAACTTGGTTAATGCTGCTGAAGGCTTAGTTTTTAAGTTGTTGGGCCATGCATCCATGGAGCTCGTTGACTTTGTGCCGCCCTGATGGCTGATGGTCTTGAAACCCTCACATTCTTTGGAGTAGTGGGGTGGCTGGCTAGCCACATGGGGAAGATGTGTACACCTGTGGATGGGGCCATCACATACTGCAGGGTTAGCTGGACCTACCTTACTGCTTACTTGGCTGGGTGCAGCAGCTCACACCTGTAACCCCAGCACTTTGGGAGGCTGAGGTAGGCAGATCACTTGAGGTCAGGAGTTCAAGACCAGCCTGATCAACATGGTGAAACCCTGTCTCTACTAAAAATACAAAAATTAGCTGGGCATGGTGGCCTGTGACTGTAATCCCAGCCACTTGGGAGGCTGAGGCAGGAGAATTGCTGAAACCTGGGAGGTAGAGGTTGCAGTGAGCTGAGATCACGTGCCACTGCACTCCAGCCCAGGTGACAGAACAAGACTCCATCACAAACACACACAGAAATATATATAAAAAGAAAGAAATTGCTCACCTGGTCATAGTTCGGAAAACATTTTTTTTAAGCGTATTTTAAAGACTTTAGAAAGTACTTACTAATCCAGAAAGTTCTTGGTG
>NW_016108561.1:19447-21696 GCF_001604975.1 Cebus imitator
TGGTTAGTCTCTAAAAAGTTGGTTATTGGCAATATATGCTTGATTATGTAAATGAGACATCACCAATTTCAGCCAAAGTTTAGTCAATAGAATGTTAAAGAGCAGAAGTCTAATGGTAATTAGGGAGAGATGAATTTATATATAACAGTTTTTCAGTTTTTCCCTAATTCAAAGCATCTTAGTGACCTTTGATAACTTCCTGGAAAAAGTAAGAAGCATGGAGAGAAACTCCAGGTAGGAGCCCATGATCCAGTTGACCACATCAGCTTACAAAGTGTTTTCTAAGTCATTAGATACTAATTCTGTCTAGACTGTAAAATCCCCCTCAGTTGTGTCCACATTTGTCTGTGTCATCTTGTATTCTCTCTACCTTATTTCCCTGAGTCTCATTGTAGTGGGATAATACACAAGCTTACAGACTTTAAAGAGAATCACAGATTGCAATGAAAACAAATGAACACAGACACCAGCAGCAGCAGAGGGAGATCTGCTGTTAGGTTTCCCTGAGTTCTGTCGTCTGATTTCTGTGGATAATGAGTTCACTGCTTATGTTAGGTCACAACATGATATGTGGTCATAGGAACTTTTGTTATGGTAGCTTTCTTGGTCAGGTGATATGGTTGGGATTTTCTTTCTTACATGCACCTCTGTAAAGTTTTCAGCAACAGAGATTGGCTCAGGATGGAATTTGTGGTTCAGTTTCAGTTCTGCAGCCTGTCCTTTTCTGGGGAGGCTGGTTAATTGAATGTTTCCTTTCTATCTCACCGAGTCACTTGAAATTACTCAGATTCACCCCATTCCTGGCTCCAGCCTGGCCCAGTCCAGACCTGCACTGATTCTGACTACATGCTGAGTTGGCCTCTGAACCAGTTCCTGTACCATCCACTTGGTTTGATGGACTTGAGAGCTCCAAATTCTCAGAATGTGCCCCTTGTGGTCCTAGAATCAAGTAATGAAACAGATCCTCAGTAATCCTTTGCTGTACGGATCCAGTGTTAGTTCCTGGTACTCTCCAGCATCAGGGCTTTAGCTTGATGGAAAGTAAGCCATGCTGTTCCTGTCTCCAAGTTTTTGCTTCTACTATTTCCATTCCATAGCTGGGAATGTTTTCCCTCTTCACTACTCTGGTAATTCTCCTTCCACCCTCAATAGTGAGTAGCAGAAAGTGCCACTTAAAAGCAAAGAAAGGTCAGCATAGCTTTAGTGTCTTTAACTTTTATGAGTCTCAATAGAAATGTGGAGACTTAAAAATATTTGGGAGAGACCTTTTTCCTTTTCTCACCAAAATGGAAACATTTTCTAATATGTTTAGAAAACCAAAGTCAGAAAAATTGTGAGGAAATAGGTTTTTGAAAAATTAATCTCCAAGTTTCAGGTGGATCTGTAAAATAGAGACAAGATTATAACTTTTTAAAGGCAGCACACTAAGGTGATTCCCCCATATACCTTTTCTGTGGTTTTAGTAGGTCTGAGATGCCATCCTTACGTTTCTAACTCAGATTCCTTCTCCTTCCTGAAGGTTTTTGGGATTTCCCTAACTTGTGTGGATCTACTTACCCATGACTCCTTTTAAGTTCATAACCATGGCTTTGCTGGTTGACAGTGGTTTGTTTTGTCTTATTCCTTGCCTGTAATTTTATGAGGACTGTGGAGCCAAAGTGGCTGGTTTGAATCTCAGCTCTTCAGTAGCTAAGCTCTAAGGCAAATTATTTAATCCTCTTTTGCCTCAGTTTCCTCATCTGTGAAATCATAATTTTAGTAGAACCTACTTTATTCACAAAAATCAAACGAATTCATATACATGTCAAGTGCTTAGAACAGATACCCGGCACCTGGTATTAAGCCCTCAGACTTCAGCTGCTACTGCTCTTACGGATGTGACATCCTTGAACAGAGATGTTCTTTGGATAGAAATATAAGGCAGACTTGATGTTTGATTGCCCTTGTCATTTAAATATGGTATAGAGCCTGGCACATAGGTGCTCAATAAATGTATAATAAAACCTTATTTTGCTAAGGTGCTTATTTACAAGATGGCATGTTGCTTATTAAACAGTTGTGTTTTTTTTCAGTAAACAGTAGCTCCTGCAGTTTGCCTTCTATTTCAGACATCTGTTTATTACACTTTCTCCCTTAATCTTGTCATTTGTCAATTTCTGCTTGCACCTGAGAGGTGTCCACTGTGCGCTTTGCCCATCTCACCTATGCATAGGCTCCATCTAGTGGCCAGAAAGGAAATTCAGCCCATT
>NW_016108561.1:23545-24685 GCF_001604975.1 Cebus imitator
AAAAAAAAAAAAAAAAAAAAGAAATTATTGTTAAAGTCTCCTCGCCTGAGGAGTGGGGTGGGATATTTCTTGAAGAAAATGTAAACATCATCATTTGAAGCCGGAATGTTAATTTCAAGAGCAGCTTGTAAAAAAGCATCTTGTGAAATTCCCATGTGAATGCTGAGCCAGGTGGATGTGAACTTACCTGGACAGCCTGCCTGCCTTTGTTCTGCTTTTCTCCATGGGGTTTGCACATGTGCAGGGCATCCTTTGAAGCCTTGTCCCCTCAAACAGTTCACCGTGTCCCTCTCTCCCATGCATAGAGGCATGTTGGAAAGGGAGCTCCAGGCCTCGGCGTGCCTGCCTGTGATTGGAATAACCCTGCTCTAGCAGGGATGCTGTGATAATTAGCAATAGATAATGCATCCAAGCTGCCCAGCAGAACTGGCAAATAGAAAGCACCCAATAAATGGATGCTTTTCTCATTTTTCCTCCTCCCCATGGTGGGTGGCTCTAGTGGGAACTCTTTGGGGCCTCCAGTCCTCCCTCCCAACAACACCGGGCATTGCTGCCAGTTGAAGAGGGTCTTTTCTTTCTTTTTTTTCTTTTTTTGAGGCAGAGTCTCACTCTGTTGCCAGGCCAAAGTGCAGTGGCGCGATCTTGGCTCACTGCAACCTCTGCCTCCTGGGTCCAAGCTATTCTGCCTCAGCCTCCTGAGTACCTGGGACTACAGGCGTGCATCACCACACCTGGGTAATTTTTGTATTTTTAGTAGTGATGGGGTTTCACTATGTTGGCCAGGATGATCTCAATATCTTGACCTCATGATCCACTCACCTCAGCCTCCCAAAGTGCTGGGATTATAGGTGTGAGCTGCTGCGTCTGGCCTTTTTCTTTATTTTTTTGAGACAGAGTCTTGCTCTGTTGCCCAGGATGGAGTACAGTTATGCATTATCAGCTCACTACAACCTCTGCCTCCCAGGTTCAAACAGTTCTTCTGGATATAATATATAAACAATACCTTCTTCTTAAGAAGCTGGGATCATGGGGGTGTGTCACCACACCTGGCTGATTTTATTTTTTAGTAGAAATGCGATTTTGGCATGTTGGCTAGGCTGGTCTGAAATTCCTGGCCTCAAGCAATCTGCCTACCTCGGC
>NW_016108561.1:27491-28691 GCF_001604975.1 Cebus imitator
GCACAGGTAGCCGCCCTGGCCACGATCCCTCCATCGCTTCCAAGTCCTGGGACACACACTCATCACTAAGGGGTTCAGCCTCTGATACTCTTTCTTGGTCTCAGTCCCTAAGGAGTGATTTTCAGTGGTGTCTCTTCTGTCCCAGCATACATCCAGCCAAGCAGCCACAGCTGCCACATGCAGGCTCCAGGGGCCTACTCGCCTTTTGTCCGGGGATGCCATATGTGGGAGAGTAGAATGTGAGCGGTGGCCCCGGTAGGCTGCAGGGCAACTTCTCTGAACCTTAGCACCCCCCCACCTGGGAAGGGGCATTACACCTTCCGGGGCGGGGCTAAGGAGGAAATTGTCAACGGCGGAGTCCAAGGTTCACAGCCAGAGGGCAGGTAGGATCCAGGGCTGGGCCTGGGAGGACAGTGTGTGCCCCCTCCCTAGCCTCCCCACCTTCGGCCAGGCCAGGACCATCTTCAAAGCACTTTCATGCCCATCTATTCCCTGCTGTGGGCACCACATTCTCCATGGGACTAGATTTTATGGGAGGGGAAGGGGCCGTGGGTAGGCAGGTACCAGGTTGCTAGGCCACAGATCAGCATGGTAGGAACCTGGCGCTGGGGCTGGTGGTGGGGAAGGTACTGCCCTGAGGCAGTGACAATTAGCCCAGCCCCGTCTCTGGGCACAGATAAAGGGACACTGAAGGGCACAGCTGGCCAGCCTGCTCTTCCCCCTCTGCCTGGGTTTTGTAGAAGAGTTAACAGATACATCAGAGAGGGCCAGCAAGCTGCCCACAGGGGCCCCAGCCCCCATCACACCAGGGAGTAGTCCCTGCAAGTAACATGGTGGGCAGGTCTCTGAGGACCTGAGTGGGGCTCCAGGAAAACCTGGGTGCCTGAGCTGGAGGAAGGCTGCAAGTAAGGACCAAGCTGCACCCCTGCCCAGAAAACCTCCCTGCCCCAGAACCCAGCCTTCTGCAGACAGGTCTCCCAGGGTATCATCCCCCTGGCTCCCGAGGTCTGCTCTCACTTACTCACTTGCTGCTCTGCCCCCAGCAGATCTGCCCCAGGGGGGCAGGTAAAAAGCCGCTGCCTGCTGAGATGCTGCACAGTGGAGATTGGGACAGAGGGATCAGGAGAAAAATTTCTGACTTTTAAGATTCTCCAAATTCAAGAAGTCATGCTGTGCTTTGGAATGGTAGATGCTCATTTA
>NW_016108561.1:30044-33966 GCF_001604975.1 Cebus imitator
AGGGGTTCCGCCACAGCCCATGGTGGGCACTGAGGTCTGTCGGTCGGTCTGTGCATCCTCATGCGGTCAGCGGCGGGCAGCCTGCTGATGGCCTCGGGAGGGGGCGCCATGGCTGGGCGGAGCGCATGAGCGGCAGCACTGGGTGCAGGCAGTGGGCAGCTGGCAGCGGCCCAGCAGGCGCTGTGTCTCGCAGAATCCTAATGACAGGTGGTCCTGCTCACAGCCTGGAGAAGGGGGCAGGGAGGCATCAGTGGTTTGGGGTACACAGAACCTGGCTCCCCACACCAGTCACCTTAAGGAGGCGCCAGCAGCTCCCTGCCATGCAGAGGGCCCCGGTTTCTGGAGGGGCTCCCGAACCGGAGTTGCACGTCTCCAACTGTGGCTGTCTGTGTCCCACCTTCCCATGGCCGACCCCCAAGATTGGATAACAGGCACTGGTGGGCTGAGGTTTCTGGAGGAAAGGTCCTGAGACCCCACCCTGACCCCCTCAAATGCCCACAGAAGAGCCTGCCCAGCGCAATGCCCTGCCACCCCATCTCCATCCTTGCTCAGCCTTGGAATCCTCTGACAGAGCCTGGCACAGAACTGCAGACCTGGGGGCTGCTGCCAGCCTGCAGTGGCCTCGGCCCCCACTCCCGGCACCTCCCCCTGCTCCAGTGCACCTGTCCTACCAGGCCTCTGTGACCCCCTCCAGCCACGGGGGCTGCACTCAGCCTCGGCTTTGGGGTCACAGGATCCTATCTCCCAGGCCAGCCTTCCACTTCTCAGGGAGGCCACGAAGCCTCGAAAGACTGGACCTTGCAGCCTGTCAGCAGAAACCAGGGGCTGAGGCTTGTCAGGGCTGAGGCTCGGCTGGCCCTCCTGCCTGTGGTTATTGGAGCTATTGTGGGAAGTGGCTTTTTTCCAGCCTCCTAGCCTTGCTCCTGATGCTACTGTCACTGCTGAAAACCCCCAGGTGCCGCCCTGGCCCTGCTCACTCCAGCACACCTCCCAGGAGAGGAGCAGCAGGAAGGGAGCAGCCAGCCCTGGGCCTGGGCCATCCTCCAGGCCCCGCAGAGGGTACAAGGCAGCAGGCAGGCTCCTCCAGCCCAGCTCTGGGCAGAGCTCCAAAGCGCACATCTGCAGGCTGTATCCTGCTCGCCCGGGGTGACCTCACACAAGCTGCCTCACCTCTCAGGCCTCGGTCCCCTCTGTCAACCCCACCTCCGCAGCAAATAGATGCGGCCATGCTGGGTCATTGCAGTGACCACACACTCTGGAGCTTCCAGGCTTTCCAAATATCCACCACACTGTCCCACACACCAGCAAAACATCCTGGGAATTCCAGATCTCAAGGTGCAAGACATCTTCCTGCTTCCCCTCCACTGTTCACGGGCAGCTGAAAACACTGGCAGCTTTAAACTCACTTAAGACAGCTTCTAGTTCAGCCACCTAAGCAACCCCACCCTCCACCCACTCACACCCACCCCTGGAGACCCTGCAAGCCCAGAGCCTTGTGAGCGATCGTCCCTGGTTCTGGGCCCCCAGGCGCCTCAGTTCCTGTTCCCTGCCCCATCTGGTCCTCACCACCTGGTATGGTAACCACCCGCTCCCTGTAGCCAGCCTAGCCCTGACAAGCAAGAGATGTGATGCCAGCAGCCAGCTCAGGCAGCTGAGAGCTCACAGGAGCGCTGAGATGCAGGCTGGGTGCGTGCTGAGGACAGGCAGGGCAGGGTGGGGGCACTGCCTCTGGGCCTTGAGGTAATGGGATTTGAGGCAGGAAGGCCACCCCTGCCAGAGGCAGGGTAGCGAGGCACGGCAGGGGCCACTCTGAGCCTGAATGAGGGCTGTCCAGGAGCAGATAGAGAAGGCTATGCTAGACAAGGGGAGAGGCAGACCCGGGAGACTGCAGGGGGCCCCGAATGCCAGCTTGAGTGCCCTGGCTGCCAACTCTGTCCAAGGGGCAGGGGGCAGACAGCCATTAACACAGGGGGCCGCACCTCTTCCTGCCACAGCTTCTGGGTGCCCTAGACTGCTAGAGGCGGGCCAAGGCCCTCTTCCTGATCTTGCAATTGGGGATGACAGTGGCTTTGGGGAAGGGGAAAAAGCCTTCCCTGAGCACCACCTGGATGCCCACACAGTGTGGGGCACTTTGTGCCCAGACCTCATTTATGCAAGGATGGTGCTTGACAGCCCCGTGATTCAGCACATGAAGGCCCTGACAGGGAAATGGAGCCCAAGGCCACACAGCTGGCGAGGGGTGCCCAGGTGAGACTCCAGGGCCATGGTTTCCTGCACTTAGCACCGATGGGAGCAGCTGGGGGGGGGGAGGGGGAGAGAGAGAGAGAGAGAGAGTGTGTGTGTGTCTGTGTGTCTGTCTCTCACACACAGACAGACAAGAAAAAGAAAGAATGTGTATGTGTTGGGGGCAGAGGAGTCAGAAGTGTGTGTGTGTGTGTGTGTGCATGCGCCTCAGGGACAGGGGTGTCGGGAGAGAGAGAGAGACATGTGTGTGTGTCTCAGGGGCAGGGGGGTCGGAAGAGACCGTGTGTGTGTGTGCATGTGTGTGTGTATGTGTGTGTGTGTGTCAGCAACAGGTGGTCAGGGTGTCCAGACCGCTTTGGCCCAGGCCCTTCTACCAGGACACAGCTGGTCAGGAATCCCCCACCGCTGGGACTAGCAGGACCCTTGGAGCGAAGCCCTCCCTGCGGTTCCACTGCTCACTCTAGGCAGCCCTCTGGCCAGGGAATGGGCAGGCCAGGGCTGGGGACCCGGACTCACCCAGGCCCAGCTTTCACAGAGTCTCAGGGACATCCCTGGCCTCACTATGGGAAGACTGAGACCCAGAGAGAAAGAGCTTACGCAGGTTCACACAGCAGCTCAGGGGCCAGGGCCACTCCCTCTCCTCCCCTGAGGCCAGACATCTGCCAGCAGGAGATAGTGTGGCTGGAACCCCCTGTGCTCCCAGCACAGCCCAGGCTCTAGCATGGCATCCTGTGGCCTCAGGATTCTCAGTGGCCACGTGGCTCCTGAGCCTAGACTGCAGATGGAGCCAGCTGGTGCTGTGGGCACGATGGTTTGACAATCCCACTCCCCATCACCCTCCCCACCCCACCTCACTTTAGCAGAGAGCCAGGGATTCAGAGGGACTCATAGGGTGGCTGGATGGGCTCGCGGTCCTCGGTGCCACACGGCCGGGAGCTCTCAGGCCAGGCCTCATGGCCACACTGGTCGCTATCTTCCTCAGGCACTTGGGATTCCTGACCAGCTGTGTCCTGGCAGAAGGACCTGGGCCAAAGTGGTATGGACACCACAGACATACACACACACACACACACATACTCTCTCTCTCCCCCGACCCCCCCTGCCCCTGAGACACACACACACACACAGTCTCTCCCCCGACACCCCTGCCCCTGAGACAGACACACACACTTCTGACTCCTCTGCCCCCAACACATACATTCTTTCTCCTGACCCTCTGGGTGTTGACACACTTGACCAGGCGCCGCTAGATGCCCCCACCACAGGGGGCTGAACACTGTGGGGGGTGGGGAGAGAGTGTCTCCTTCGGCCACCTTAGCAACGGGGGCAGCAACACCTCCTCTGGAAAACCATCCCTGTGCCCTGTGCCTGACTGGCCTGCCCTTGCTCCCAGCCCTGCCCTCAGTGCCACCTGGAAGGGCCTGGTCCCATGCCTAGACCCCACTCGGTACTCAAACCCCACTCACACTGTGGGATCAACTCCTGTCAGTGGGGAGGGGCATGAGAACAGTGGGGACAGCCCTTGAAGCTGCAGGGCAGCGAGCCCCTCTCATGGGACATGCCTGAGAGGCCTGGGCAGAGCCCCGGGATGGAGCCCTAATGCAGAAGCAGGCAAAGATGTGGGCGAGACACCACTGTGCCCGAAGGAAGGGGCAGAGGACCTGCCCAGCACACAGGC
>NW_016108561.1:35612-36546 GCF_001604975.1 Cebus imitator
CTTTGCCAGGCTCCCTGATCGCCCCAAGCTCGTCATTCCTGCCTCAGACTTCACACCTACTGTCCCTTTTATCCCTGTCATTGGCATCACTGACTCCTCCCTCGGGTCTCAACTTGAGGCCCCTCCTGGAAAGGCCTTCCCTGACATCACAGCACACGTGCCCTTTCCTTGTCTGTTTCTCCCTGGCAGGCTATGAGCACCAGCAGGGCGGGACCTCGTCCAGTCACTGCTGCACGAGCAGTGGCCAGAGACAGCCTGGCTCTCAGCCACACTCAATAGCTGTTTCACCCAACCTAGGACTGACCAGGTGCTGCCAAGCCCTTGCTCCCTGCTCCTCCACACAGCCCAGCTCACCTGGCCCCAGGGCCCCAACACCCACTGCGTGCAGGCGTGAATGTTACAGGGCCGCGTGGCATTGGGTCTCAGTGCCTCCTCGCAGAGGCCTGGCTCCGGACAGGTCACCAGACGCTACTGTTCACCACCACCACAGGCCTCAGAGCACTGGGGTGCAGGGAAGGAGTCAGGGCACAGCAAGGATCTGAGGGCACCCCCTCCCCCCAACTGGACCCCCAGGCCTCACCTCCCTCCAGGAAGAAGTGTAGCAGCTGAGGCAGGGCTGGGCCCTGCAGGGCCGGTGCGCGGGTGGCTTGGCTGGCCCCGGCTGACGACGGAAGAGTTGCAGTGGCCGGAGATCCCGTGTCTCCACACACTGCACATCCCGCACTGAGGAGCCTCCACCACAGCTGCAGGAGCACTGGGGACGGAGAGACGCGTATGGACACCCCCATGTGCAGGCCCACACGTGACCCCCGTGAGGCGTGTGGCAGGGAAGGCATCAGGCCCACGCTCCAGCCTGGGGAAAATCCCTGAAGAGCCCCAGCGGGAGGCCAAGGCTGGCAGGCCTCAGGCAAAAGGTGCCCAGCCAGGGGCTGCC
>NW_016108561.1:39757-40899 GCF_001604975.1 Cebus imitator
GGCAAGGCAGGGACAAGGCACTGTCCACTGTCCGGTGTCAGAGTGGCAGGGACCCCAGCCAGCCCTCTCTGGCCCTACCCAGCTCAAGGTCATGGCTATGGCCACGGCTTTGCAGGGGCTTCCTGATCCCTGAGGCTTTGGAGTCAGGCTGGACCCTGGAATGCCCCAGACTCACTCCCACCCACGGTACCAGGCAGTAAGGGCTGGAGGAAGACTGTCTGCCTCCCTGTAGCCTGAGACCAAGGGTGTCGCTGGAGGTGGCCCCTCCCATCCCGCACTCACCTGAGACCAGTTCCCCACAGCCCAGGTGGCCGGACAGGGCACGTGGCGGTTGCAGGGGGTTTCAGCTAGGGGCCGGGGGTTCACAGGAGGGTGGCTCCAGGGCGCTCTGCTCATCCAGCCCCACACTGCGGATGCAGAGCATGACCCGGTGTGAGAGGCCCCCAGGCCCGCAGAAGCACAGCTGCCATTCACCTGCCCACCACCTGGCAAGGGCACATGGGTGGCATCTGCAGGCTCACCAGCAGGGAGGGTCAGGCCAGGCTCCCAGGCCCTCGGGTTTGGTCCCAGAGCTGGGACCAAGGCCAGTGGCTGCTTCTCCAGAACTCCAAGCCCAGGTAGGTGTCCTGCCCCCTAAGTCTGGTGACATGGCCCAGCCCCTCCGCTCCTGCCACCCTCCCCTCAGGGGAAGTGAGCGTGACCTGAGGCCTATTTCCATATCCAGGGACCTAAGGAGGAGGACCACAGGTGTCCAGGCTGGCCCAGGCTGGAGTAAGGGGTGACCGGGAGCTGGGGCTTCAGCCTTGGGAAGACCCGTGAAAACCTGGCTGCCTGTGCTCCTCCCTGATAACTCTGGGGCCCAGAAGTAGGGGCCTGGGGGTGGGCAGTTGGCAGGGGTGTGGGGGCAGCTCACCTGGCAGGGCAGGGCTACTCACTGCACTTCCTCTGGCGGTCAGCGGGCTGGCCCAGGGGGTCATAGTGCCCCTCGTCCACAGGCCCTTCCTGACACTCCGAGCAGTACACACTCTGCCTCTGCACACCTAGGGGCTGTGGGGCTCAGCCTGCGCCTGGCACCCAGGTGCCCACCGCCCAAGACCCAAAGACACCATTTCTGCCAGAACCCTCCCAGAACAGCACTTCAC
>NW_016108562.1:0-1158 GCF_001604975.1 Cebus imitator
AAAAAAAAAAAAAAAAAATTAATAAATCCAGGAGCTGTTTTTTGAAAAGATTAACAAAATACATAGACACTAGCTAGACTAATAAAGAAGAAATGAGAGAAGAATCAAATCGACTTAAAAAATAATCAAGGGATATCACCACTGATCTCACAGAAATACAAACTACCATGAAAGAACACTATAAACACCTCTATACAAATAAACTAGAAAATCTAGAAGAAATGGACAGATTTCTGGACACATACCCCCTCCCTAGACTAAACTAGGAAGAAGCCAAATCCCTGAATAGATCAATAACAAGTTCTGAAATTGAGGCAGTAATAGCCTACCAACCAAAAAAAGCCCAGGACCAGACAGATTCACACCCGAATTTTACCAGAGGTACAAAGAGGAACTGGTATCATTCCTTCTGAAACTATTCCAAACAAAAGAAAAAGAGGGACTCCTCCCTAACTCATTTTATGAGGTCAGCATCATCCTGATTCCAAAACCTGGTGGAGACAAAACAAAAAAAGAAAATTTCAGGCCAATATTCCTGCATCAATGCAAAAATCCTCAATAAAATACTGGCAAACCAATTCCAGGAGCACATCAAACAGCTTATCCACCACGGCCAAGTTGGCTTTATCCCTGGGATGCAAGGTTGGTTCAACACACACAAATCAATAAATGTAATCCATCACATAAACAGAACCAATGACAAAAACCACGTGATCATCTCAATAGACGCAGAAAAATCCTTTGATAAAATTTAACATCCCTTCATGCTAAAAACTCTCAATTAACTAGGTATTGATGGAACATATCTCAAAATAATAAGGGCTATTCATGATAAACCCATAACCAATATCATACTCAATGGGCAAAAGCTGGAAGCATTCCCTTTGAAAACTGGCACAAGATCGGGTGCAGTGGCTCACACCTATAATCCCAGCACTTTGGGACACCGAGGCAGATGGATCATGAGGTCAAGAGATCAAGACCATCCTGGTCAACATGGTGAAACCCCGTCTCTACTAAAAATACGAAAATTAGCTGGGCATAGTGGCGCACACCTGTAGTCCCAGCTACTCAGGAGGCTGAGGCAGAATTGCTTGAACCCAGGAGGCGGAGGTTGCGGTGAGCTGAGATGGTGCCATTGCACTTCAGCCTGAGTAA
>NW_016108562.1:2478-5845 GCF_001604975.1 Cebus imitator
ACAAAAACGTATTTGGTTACTGTAGACCTGTAGTATGAAAAAAAAAAGAAAAAAAACAAAAAAGTAAAACCCAAAACAGTAAAAACCCTAGAAGAAAATCTAGGCAATACCATTCACGGCATAGGCATGGGAAAAGACTTCATGACTAAAACAGCAAAAGCAATTGCAACAAAACCCAAATTTGACAAATAAGATCTCAAACTAAAGAGCTTCTGCACAGCAAAAGAAACTATCATTGGCCCAGCACGATGGCTCATGCCTGCAATCCCAGCACTTTGGGAGGCTGAGAAGGGAGTTTGAGACCAGCCTGATCAACATGGAGAACCCCATCTCTACTAAAAATACCAAAAATTAGCTGGGTGTGGTGGTGCATACCTGTAATCCCAACTACTCAGGAGGCTGAGGCAGGAGAATCGCTTGAACTCGGGAGGCGGAGGTTGTAGTGAGCTGATATCGGGCCATTGCACTCCAGCCTGGGTAACAAGAGCGAAACTCCATCAAAAAAAGGAAAGAAAAGAAAAGAAGAGAGAAAGCTACCCATCTGACAAAGGTCTGATATCCATAATATACAAGAAACTTAAACAAATGTACAAGACAAAAACAACCCCATCAAAAAGTGGGCGAAGGATATGAACAGACATTTCTCAAAAGAAGACATTTATGCAGCCAAAAAACATGAAAAAAAAACTCATCATCACTGGTTGTTAGAGAAATGCATATCAAAACCACAACAAGATACCATCTCACGCCAGTTAGAAGCCGATTATTTAAAAGTCAGGAAACAACGGATGCTGGAGAGGATGTGGAGAAACAGGAACGCTTTTACACTGTTGGTGGGAGTATAAATTAGTTCAACCATTGTGGAACACACTGTGGCGATTATTCAAGCATCTAGAACCAGAAATACCATTTGACCCAGGAATTCCATTACTGGAAATGCACCCAAAAGATTATAAATCATTCTACTATAAATATACATGCACATGTATGTTCATTGCAGCACTATTCCCAATAGCAAAGACTTGGAACCAGCCCAAATGCCCATCAATGATAGACTGGATAAAGAAAATGTGGCACAGCATGGAGTAGTAGGCAGCCATAAAAAAGAATGAGTTCATGTCCTTTGCAGGGACATGGATGAAACTGAAAGCCACCATTCTCAGCAAACTAACACAGGAACAGAAAACCAAACACTGCATGTTCTCACTCATGAGTGGGAAATGAACAGTGAGAACACATGGACACGCAGAGGGGAACATCACACACCAGAACTCTCAGGGGGTTGGGAGCAAGGGAGGGAGAGCATTAGGACAAATACCTAATTCATTTGGGGCTGAAAACCTAGATGATGTGTTGATAGGTGCAGCAAACCACCATGGCACACGTATACCTACATAACAAACCCGCGCAGCATTCTGTAGAACTGAAAGTAAAATAAAAATTTAAACTTAAATTTTAAAAAGTAAAAAATAAAACCATCAATAATAACATGATTTGAACCCTGTCGAAGGCCAGTTTTATGCAAAAGCCCGCTAATGAACATTGTTTCTATATATAAAAACTGGTGCATACATTGAGGATATTTTGCAGAAACAAAAGTCCTTACAGAACTCTGTTGATTCCAATATTACAGTTTGAAATTGGCCTGGGCTAACAATAACTTAAACAAGATTTCTAAACTTAGTGCTAAAATAATAGAAGTTATCTTAAATGAATTATTAATTTTAAAAAACTGAAGCAAAGATTATTATAAAGACAGCACCACGTATCCTACTTACTCTATTTGTGTATTTCTTTTTTTTTTTTTTGAAACAGTCTCACTCTATCACCCAGGCTGCAGTGCAGTGGTGCGATCTCAGCTCACTGCAACCTCTGCCTCTGAGGTTCAAGAGATTCTCCTGCCTCAGCCTTCCAAGTAGGTGGGACTGTATGTGCATGCCATCACGCCTGCCTAGAGTGTGTGTCTGTGTGTGTGTGTATTTTTAGTAGAGATGGGGTTTCACCGTGTTAGTCAGGAAATTTTCAATTACTTTGAAATTTTCTGTAATTTGGAAATTGTCAAAGCTGTCTACACTCAAAGAAAAAACCAGAATAGTCTTCAGATTCTCTATCCAAGGTTTCTTTGAAGAGCTCAACAACAGGATTTGTGTTGCTTTTCATTTATATAGCAAAGATGGAAGCAAAAAAAAAAAAAGGCAAAAAGAGTATTAAAACATTAAAAAGAATCAGAAAACTTTCCAGAAATATTTTGGGTTTTTGCCTGCCTGAAGCCACATGTTACCTGATTAAACTAATATTTTCTGTATGTTTGTGTATGACTACGTTCTTATAGCCTTAGACCCTTTTAAATTGCATTCAGGAACATAAAGTTCAGGCTTAGAGGCAGGGCACTGTGGCTTACACCTGTAATCCCAGGACTTTGGGAGGCTGAGGTGGGTGGATCACTTGAGGTCAGGAGTTTGAGGCCACTCTGGCCAACATGGTGAAAAGCAATCTCTACTAAAAATACAAAAATTAGCTGGGTGTGGTAGCACATGTGTGTGACCCCAGCTACTTGGGAGGCTGAGGCAGGAGAATCACTTAAATCCAGGAGATGAAGGCTGCAGTGAGGTGAGGTGCCGAGACTGTGTCACTGCACTCCCGCCTGGGCGACAAGAGCAAGTGTTCAGACTATAATATTAAACCATTACTTACCTACATCGCTAAATGAGCAGGCATTTGAATGAAACTAAATGTATATGAGGCTAGGGCAGTGACACAGTCTTAGCTCACTGCAACCTCAGTCTCCCAGGTTCTCCTGCCTCAGCCTCCTGAGTAGCTGGGATTACAGGCACCCACCAGCCCACCCGGCTAATTTTTGTATTTTCAGTAGAGACGGGATTTCACCATGTTGGCCAGGTTGGTCTTCAACTCCTGACACAAGTGATTCACCCGCCTTAGCCTCCCAAAGTGCTGGGATTACAGGCGTGAGCCACAGCGCCTAGCCGTCTTGATTTTCAATGTTCAAAATAATGCAATACTTTAAAAGACAGACTTTAAAGCAACTGTTTAGAGTAAAATTCTAAGTGCCTGATTTCCTTTATTAGGAAAAAAAGGTATTTAAATATATTTTTTACACTACATTTATCAAATGAACATACTTGGCCATAAGAAATTAAATAAGTAGATAAGGAAACGATTTGCCTAATTTAAGACCAGCAAGTGCTCAACATTTAGGTGCTTATTTATCTAGTGTTACTGGCGTGTTAAAGAGGTGTACTCGTGGCCAGGCGCAGTGGCTCAAGCCTGTAATCCCAGTACTTTGGGAGGCTGAGGCGGGTGGATCACCAGGTCAAGATATCGAGACCATCCTGGTCAACATGGTGAA